>NC_064640.1:597726898-598029928 GCF_023864345.2 Schistocerca serialis cubense | reverse complement strand
TACGATTTATCTCAGAACGTAGGTTAAGGAAAGGCAAACCTACGTTTCTACATTTGTAGACTTAGAGAAAGCTTTCGACGATGTTGATTGGAATACTCCCTTTCAAATTCTGAATGTGGCAGGGGCAAAACAAAGGGAGCGAAAGTCTATTTAAAATTGTGCAGAAACCAGACGGCCGTTAGAAGAGTCGAGAGGAATGAATGGGAAGCAACGGTTGAGAAGGGAGTGAGACAGAGTTGTACCTATCTCCGATGTTACTCAATTTGTATATTGAGCGAGCAGTAAAGGAAGCCACAGAAAAATTTGGAGTAGGAATTAAAGAAGAGACAGAAAAAAATATGAACTTTGAAGTTTGCTGATGGCATTGTAATTCTGTCAGAGACAGAATAGGACTTGAAAGAGCAATTGATTGGGATGGATAGGGTTTTGAAATGAAGGTAATAGATGAACATCAACAAAAACAAAACAAAGATATTTGAATGAAATCAAAGTAATTAGGTGATGATGAGGGAATCAGATTAGAAAACGTGCTCTTAAAGTAGTAGGTGAGTTTAGCTATTTGTGCAGCAGAATAAATGATGACGACTGAAGTAGAGAGGATGTAAAATGTAGACCCGCTATGGTAAGGAGAAAGAAATTTTTTAATATCTAGTATAGATTTAAGGGTCAGGAAGTCCTTTCCGAAAGTATTTGTATGGAGTGTAGCCATGTGCGGAAGTGAAACATGGACGATAAATAGTTTAGACAAGACGAGAACAGTAGCTTTCGAAATGTAGTGCTACAGAAAAATGCTGAAGATTAGATGGGTAGATCACGTAATTAACGAGGAGATACTGAACAGAAATCGGGAGAAGAGGAATTTGTGGCACAACGTGACCAGAAGAAGGGATCGGTTGGTAGGACATGTTCTGAGGCATCAATGCATCCCTAATTTAGTACTGGAGGGAAGGGTGGAGGGTAAAAATCGTATAGAGGGGCCAATAAATGAAAACACTAAACAGATTCAGGACGATGTAGGTTGCAGTAGATACTCGGAGATAAAGAGGCTTGCACAGGAGAAAGTAGCATGGAGAGCGGCATCAAACCAGTCTCTGGAATGAAGACTACAACAACAACAACATTCCGAGTACAATTCTGAACCCGTCTCTGTCTATCTTGTGTGATTAAAAGGTTGACTGCAGCAACCCCTCAAGAATGCATTGTCCTCAGCTGGTGTCTGTAGCTTGTTGTATGGTTCTGGCGCGCAACGTATCTGAGATCGTTACCCATGAACTCTATCATATATACGCTAATACCGTCAACAAAATTTAACAAGAAGTTATCTTTACATTGGAAAAGTAACTCACCTTTTGCCAAGTGACACACCTTAAATGATACCTACTCATTTATATTCGAACAAATAAAACTCAGGAGTGTTGTATTCATCCAAGAAATAACGAGTCAAAGAAACTTGTCGACCTATTCGTTTTTGCCTTTTCTACTTCTGGCTGCGTGTTGTCGGCCAATGCACCAGGGAAGTGATGTTTCTTATTAATTTGATTTCTTGCTTTCGTTTTCGCTCTTGCCACAGCCGAAAATATACTTGCATATCAACAAATTGGGCCGAATGCAGTCGACCTTATTATTTTCCGTCGATAATGTTAGATACTCACTAACGAACTCTCTCCAATCAGTTACCAGTTCTGTTTTCTTGAAACGAAATTTCATCGCATGCTCTTGGTATAATTGTATTGCGGTTAGAATTTCACTATCTGAAATGATTCCTTTATTAGCGGAAAGTTATATTAGTACACAGGAATCTGCTTGTCAGTGGAGCAAATCAGATTAGTATTTGCTCATAGAAATTATTTCTAATATTGATTGCCGACCACTACGAGTGGATGGACACAAAAGATATTAACAGAAAAGTAAAAGTGGTCTGAAGTGCTTTCCGTGAACTAAACAGAAATTTCGAAACAAAAATACGATTTAATCAGTGTATATAAATGGTGTTAACTTACAACAGTAATATATTCTGAAACACGATTAATCAGCGAGGAAGGGAAATATGCGTTTTGGTAATTACGAGGAGTAGTTGTAACTTTTAATTACCACCTCAGGAAAATAAATGAACATAATTAATTTTTTGTTTGTTTGTAGATACGTGTAAGCTGTTCTGGTGTGCACTGGAACCCCAACATCACAATGTTGCATTTACAGAATGACGAAGTACTTATTTTCGTCGAGGAACGTTTCCTAAACAGGCAAAATGGAACCTTCTACGACCACTGCCACCACCTTGCAATTCGTGGTTACTAAACATGTAGTTTTAAAAAGGGAACATTGTGTGAGAATAACTAATAGCATTTTCAAGCAACCTTCTCCCAGCTTGAATTATTTAGTGTTGATAATTAAAAACTGTAACCTACGGCCTAGCCGCAGTTGTAAGATCGGTTACCGTCAGATCACCGAAGTTAAGGGTTGTTGGACTTGACTAACACTTGGGTGAGTCACCTTCTGAGTGTGCCGAGTGCTTCTGGGAAGCGGTGTGCACTCAGTCCTTGCGAAGAAAGTTGAGGAGCTCCTTGATTGCGAAGTAGCAGCACCTGTCACCAAAACATACAACGGCGTGCTGACCAAATACCCCTCCGTATTCACATTTGGTGACACTTGAGGGCCGAGGACGTCAAGGCGCACGGTCGGTACCATTGGCCCTTCACTGCCTGATTGGACGGTGTTCTATTGTTTTCTGTTTCTAAACAAAAACTGGCGCTACTGTCATACATGAAAAGCCTGTAAAAAGCGCCTATCGCTCGGTTTGAAACCCTTCTACTTCTGTTTCTGATTATTATTCAGATTTCATTATTTTATTTTTTATATCCCTCATTGTGCCATATGCCAAGAAATTTGGAAACTGCTATGATTCTTTTTAATAGTAAGGAAAGTCTTACTACATCCCATTACGTCCGTGTGCAGTATCCTACGAAGTCTTTGTGAAAGTTGCCTTATATTTGATCCAATGAATTATTTAAAAAGGGAAACTGAAATTAACATCGAGACTTTAGCGTAACAATTCAGGAAACATATTTTACTGAATATTTTCTATTCATTTTTCAAGCATTGCACTTTCCGTTAGTAATTTCGCAGGAGATACAACACGCCCTATCCCCCCCTCCCCCCATTCAACCTTGGATTTTGTCCTTGGTGGGGAAGCTTGCGTGCCTCCGTGATACAGATAGCCGTACCGAAGGAGGAACCACAATGTAGGGGTGTCTGTTGAGAGACTAGACAAACATGTGTTTCCTGAAGAGTGGCAGCAGCTGTTCAAGTAGTTGCAGGGGCCAACAGTCTGGATGATTGACTGATCTGGCCTTGTAACATCAACCAAAACAGCCTTGCATTGCTGGTACTGCGAAACTGCGAACGGCTGAAAGCAGGGGGAAACAACAGCCGTAATTTTTCATGAGGACATGAGGCTTTACTGTGTGGTTAAACGATGATGGCGTCCCCATGGGTAAAATATTCCGGAGGTAAAATAGTCCCCCATTCGGATCTCCGGGTGGGGACTACTCAGGAGAACGTCGTTATCGAGAGAAAAAAAGAACTGGCGTTCTTAGGATCGGTGTGCGAAATGTCAGACCCCTTAACCAGGCAGGTAGGTTAGAAAATTTAAAAAGGGAAATGGATGGGTTAAAGTTAGATATAGTGGGAATTACTGACGTTTGGTGGCAGGAGGAACAAGACTTATGATAAGGTGAATACAGGATTATAAATACAAAATCAAATAGGGGTAATGTAGATGTAGGCATGACAATGAATAAAAAAATAGGAATGCAGATAAGCTGCTATGAACACATAGTGAATGCATTATTGTATCCAGCTTCATACTGCCTACCGGAAAATTAAAGAGACCTTTGGAGAAAAGAGAACTACCTGTATGAACATCAAGAGTTCAGACGGAAAACCGGTCCTAAGCAAAGAAGGGAAAGCCGAAAGGTGGACGGAGGTTACTCAGGATCTATACGAGGGAGATGTATGTGAGCCTAATATTATGTAAATGGGAGAGGACGTAGATGAAGATGAAATGGGAGATACGATACTACGTGAAGTCTTTGACAGAGCACTGAAACTCCTCCGTCGAAACAAGGCACCGGGAGCAGACAACATTCCATTAGAATTACTGATAGCCTCTGTACAGCCAGCCATAACTAAGTTCTTCCACCTGGTGAGCAAGATGTATGATACAGGCCCACAGACTACAAAAAGAATGTAATAATTTCAATCCCAAAAGAAATAAGTGTTGACAGATGTGAAAAATACCGAACTATGAGTTTAATAAGCCACAGCTGCAAAATACTGACACGAACTCTTTACAGACGAATGGAAAAACTGGCAGAAGCCGACCTCAGGGAAGATCAGTTTGGATACCGTAGAAATGTGTAACACTCGAGGCATTATTGACCTTACGATTTATCTTAGAACATAGGTTAAGGAAAGGTAAACCTGCGCTTCTGGAATTTGTGGACCTAGAGAAAGCTTTCGACCATTTTGACTGAAATACTGTCTTTCAAATTCTGAAAGCGGCAGGGGTAAAATAAAGGGAGCGAAAGGCTATTTACAAATTGTGCAGAAACCAGACGGCCGTTAGAAGAGTCGAGAGGCATGAAAGGGAAGCAGTGGTTGAGAAGGGAGTGAGACAGAGTTGTACCTATCCCCGATGTTAATCTGTATATTGAGCAAACAGTAAAGGAAGCCACAGAAAAACTTGGAGTAGGAATTATAGACCAGAAAGAAAAAAAAATTAACTTTGAAGTTTGCCGATGGCATTGCAGTTCTGTCAGGGACAGCATAGGACTTGGATGAGCAATTGAATGTGATGGATAGGGTCTTGAAATGGGGGTACAAGATGAATGACAACAAAAGCAAAACAAGTATATTTGAATGAAATCAAATTAAGTCAGATGATGACTAGGGTATTAGATGCGCTTTAATATTTTAGTATCTTGAGTTTCTGCATTTTAATTGAATATGTAATAGCCACAGTTCCCACGTTTTCGTTTGCATGGGAAAGTAAACCGCTTTTGTGACATATTACACGTTCCTAATCAGGAGCGAATTATTTGGTTCAAAAATGTTTCAAATGGCTCTGAGCACTATGGGACTTAACAACTGAGGTCATCAGTCCCCTAGAACTTAGAACTACTTAAACCTAACTAACCTAAGGACATCACCCACATCCATGCCCGAGGCAGGATTCGAACCTGCGACCGTAGCGGCCCCGCGTTTCCAGTCTGAAGCGCCTAGGACCGCTCGGCCACCCCGGCCGGCGAATTATTTGATTTCACCTGAGTGCTTCAGTAGTTGGGTTTTTGAATCTCTGTGTATTAATCTAATTTATTAGACACAGTTCCTGCATTTTCATCAGCTTTTACACTAGAGTTTCACAGCATGTGCTGGTAGTCTGTTTATCTGCATAGTTTAGTTTTCCATGGTCTTTAGTATTGATAGGGGCTGTGACTGTTGTGTGTGGAAGCGAGCCGAGTTGGTGACACTTTGCTCTCAGCTCCAGGCTCTGATGGCTTCACTTACACAGCTTGAAGCAGCAGTGGATGGCCACTGCTGTTGTGTGTCGGCCGTGGGGATCCAACAGACGTCCAGCAACTCTGAGTCCTCTGATCGGTCCTCACTGATGGCCATCCTAGTTACTGCTCGCACTGAAATTGATCCTTCACCTGTGGTCGAGTGGGACGTCGCCCCAGGGCATAGCAGGCGGCGAAAGACTTCTCTGGGGGCCGCAGGTAGGGCCTGCCCAGTTAATCTGACAAACAAGTTCCAAGTGCTGTCCATGGCTGACACTGTCACTCAGCCAGATGCCGTCGCCTGTCTTGTTTCAAAGGAAACCACTCAGCCTCCAAGATCCTGGGAATCACAAAGGGTGGGATTACTGATAGTTGGGAGCTCCAACGTTTGGCGCGTTATTCCCCTTAGGCACATGGCTGCCATAAAAGGGAAGGAAGCCAATGTGCACTCCATGTGCATACCAGGTGGAGTCATTCCAGATGTGGAACGGGTCCTTCTGGGTGCCATGAAGAGCACAGGGTGCAGACAAATTCAGGTGGTGGCTCAATTTGGTACCAATGATGTGTGTCACTTAGGACTGGAGGAGATTCTCTCTGGTTTTGAGCAGCTAACAGAAATGCCAAGTGGAGGGTCTGAGTAAGAGGATCGGACTGTACTGCGACCGTGTAGGTTGCAGATTCCTCGACTTGCGCCATAGGTCAGGAGTCCACTATATGCAGGAGGCGGCTACATGGGCAGCAGAGGCTACGTGGCGTGTACTGGGCGGTTTTTCAGTTTAGGGGTTTCAGGAAAACACAAAAATGGTTCAGTCACAAAGGGTACTGGCCAAATACAGGAAGAACATAGATACGGGAACCATCGGTATAACAGTAGCAAATTGTCTTAGCTGTGTTGGCAAAGTACCAGACCTCCAAGCGCTAATAGAAAGCACTAATGCTCAAATCGTTATAGGCACTGAAAGCTGGTTAAATCCGGAGATAAGCTCAGCCGAAATTTTAGCGAAGAACCTAACGGTGTTAAGAGAAGATAGGTTAAACACAGTTGGCGGTGGCGTGTTTGTTGCTGTTAGAAGTAGATAGTTTTTCTGAGGTATTATGGGCAGGGGTCATTCTTGGCAACCGGAATAAAATGATAATAGGATCCTTTTACCGACCTGCCTGTAAAGTTCAATGTAAATTTGAGTTTGATTTCAAACACTTTTCTTACTCATGCAATTATAGTTGGTGGTGACTTTAATTTACCCTCGATATGGTGGCGAAAATACATGTTTAATTCGGGAGGTATGCATAAAACATCATCCAAAATTGTGCTAAACGCTTCTCTGAAAATTATTTCGAGCAGTTAGTTCATGAGCCCACGCGACTAGTAAATGGGTGTGAAAGCACACTTGACCTCTTAGCAACAAATAACCCTGAGTTAATAACGACCATCAAAACGGATACAGGGATTAGTGAACATAGGGTTGTCGTAGCGAGATTGAATACTGTAACACTCATATCCTAAAATAATAAACAAAAAATACGTTGTTGTTGTTGTTGTGGTCTTCAGTCCTGAGACTGGTTTGATGCAGCTCTCCATGCTACTCTATCCTGTGCAAGCTTCTTCATCTCCCAGTACCTACTGCAACCTACATCCTTCTGAATCTGCTTACTGTATTCATCTCTTGGTCTCCCTCTACGATTTTTACCCTCCACGCTGCCCTCCAATGCTAAATTTGTGATCCCTTGATGCCTCAAAACATGTCCTACCAACCGATCCCTTCTTCTAGTCAAGTTGTGCCACAAACTTCTCTTCTCCCCAATCCTATTCAATACCTCCTCATTAGTTATGTGATCTACCCACCTTATCTTCAGCATTCTTCTGTAGCACCACATTTCGAAAGCTTCTATTCTCTTCTTGTCCATACTAGTTATCGTCCATGTTTCACTTCCATACATGGCTACAATCCATACAAATACTTTCAGAAACGACTTCCTAACACTTAAATCTACACTCGATGTTAACAAATTTCTCTTCTTCAGAAACGATTTCCTTGCCATTGCCAGTCTACATTTTATATCCTCTCTACTTCGACCATCATCAGTTATTTTACTCCCTAAATAGCAAAACTCCTTTACTACTTTAAGTGTCTCATTTCCTAATCTAATTCCCTCAGCATCACCCGATTTAATTTGACTACATTCCATTATCCTCGTTTTGCTTTTGTTGATGTTCATCTTATATCCTCCTTTCAAGACACTGTCCATTCCGTTCAACTGCTCTTCCAAGTCCTTTGCTGTCTCTGACAGAATTACAATGTCATCGGCGAACCTCAAAGTTTTTACTTCTTCTCCATGAATTTTAATACCTACTCCGAATTTTTCTTTTGTTTCCTTTACTGCTTGCTCAATATACAGATTGAAAAACATCGGGGAGAGGCTACAACCCTGTCTCACTCCTTTCCCAACCACTGCTTCCCTTTCATGCCCCTCGACTCTTATAACTGCCATCTGGTTTCTGTACAAATTGTAAATAGCCTTTCGCTCCCTGTGTTTTACCCCTGCCACCTTTAGAATGTGAAAGAGAGTATTCCAGTCAACATTGTCAAAAGCTTTCTCTAAGTCTACAAATGCTAGAAACGTAGGTTTGCCTTTTCTTAATCTTTCTTCTAAGATAAGTCGTAAGGTTAGTATTGCCTCACGTGTTCCAACATTTCTACGGAATCCAAACTGATCTTCCCCGAGGTCCGCTTCTACCAGTTTTTCCATTAGTCTGTAAAGAATTCGCGTTAGTATTTTGCAGCTGTGACTTATTAAACTGATAGTTCGGTAATTTTCACATCTGTCAACACCTGCTTTCTTTGGGATTGGAATTATTATATTCTTCTTGAAGTCTGAGGGTATTTCACCTGTCTCATACATCTTGCTCACCAGATGGTAGAGTTTTGTCAGGACTGGCTCTCCCAAGGCCGTCAGTAGTTCTAATGGAATGTTGTCTACTCCCGGGGCCTTGTTTCGACTCAGGTCTTTCAGTGCTCTGTCAAACTCTTCACGCAGTATCGTATCTCCCATTTCATCTTCATCTACATCCTCTTCCATTTCCATAATATTGTCCTCAAGTACATCGCCCTTGTATAAACCCTCTATATACTCCTTCCATCTTTCTGCCTTCCCTTCTTTGCTTAGAACTGTGTTGGCATCTGAGCTCTTGATATTCATACAAGTGGTTCTCTTCTCTCCAAAGGTCTCTTTAATTTTCCTGTAGGCAGTATCTATCTTACCCCTAGTGAGACAAGCCTCTACATCCTTACATTTGTCCTCTAGCCATCCCTGCTTAGCCATTTTGCACTTCCTGTCGATCTCATTTTTGAGACGTTTGTATTCCGAGGAATACAAAAAATATACCTATTCAAAAAAGCAGGCAAAATATTGTAACACCAATATCCTCCTATAATAAACAAAAAATATACCTATTCAAAAAAGCAGACAAAAATTCACTTTACACCTTCCTGAGAGACAATCTCCACTCCTCCCAAATCACCAATATAAGTGAAGACAAGATATGGCCTGGTTTCAAAGAAATAGTGTCGGCAGCAATTCAGAGACTTATACGACGACATTAACAAACGAAATAACTGATCCTCCTTGGTACAAAAATACTATGGCAGAACAACGAAAAAGACATGCCAAAATAAACAGACGCAAAATTCCAAGATTGTCAATCTTTTACAGAAGCTCGAAATTTAGCTTGGACTTCTATGCGAGATGCTTATAATAGTTTCTACTACGAAACTTTGTCTCGAAACCTAGCCGAAAATCCGATGAGATTCTGGTTGCATGTGATGCATGCTAGCGGCAAGACACAATCAATGCTTTCTCTGCGCGATAGCAATGGACAGTGCTGCCAAAGCAGAGTCACTAAACATAGCCTTCCGAAATGCTTTCAGAAAAGAAGACGAAGTAAATATTCCAGAATTCGAATCAAGAACAGCTGCCACTTGAGTAACGTAGAAGTAAATATCCTCGGAGTAGTGAAGCAACTTAAATCACTTAGTAAAAGCAAGTCTTCTTGTCCACACTGTATACCAGATAGGTTCCTTTCAAAGTATGCTGATGTAATAGCTCCGTACTTAACAATCACATACAACCGTTCACTCGAAGCAAGATACGTACCCAAAGACTGGAAACTTGCACAGGTCACACCAGTATTCAAGAAAGATAGTAAGAGTAAACTAGTAAATTACAGGCCCATATCATTAACGTCGATATGCAGTAGGATTCTGGAACATGTATTGTGCTCGAACATTCTGAATTACCTCGAAGAAAGTGGTCTATTGACATACAGTCAACACGGATTTAGAAAATATTGTTCTTTTGAAACACAACTAGCCCTTTACTCGAGTGAAGCGTTGAGTGCTATTTACAAGGGATTTCAAATTGATTCCGTATTTCCGGAAAGCTTTTGACACTGTAACACACAAGCGGCTTGTAGTGAAATTGCGTACTTACGGAATATCGTCTCAGTTATGTGACTGGATCCGTTATTTCCTGTCAGAGAGGTCACAGTTCGTAGTAACTGATGGAAAGTCATTGAGTAAAATAGAAATGATTTCTGGCGTTCCCCAAGGTAGTGTTACAGGCTCTTTGCTGTTCCCTATGTATATAACGAATTGGGAGACCATCTGATCCGCCGATTTAAGTTGACTGCAGATGATGCCGTCGTTTATCGGCTATTTAATTCATGAGAGCATCAAAACATATTGCAAAGCGATTTAGAAACGATATCTGTATGGTGCGAGAATTGGCAATTGACCCTAAATAACGAAAAGTATGAGGTCATCCACATGACTGTTAAAAGGAATCCGTTAAGCTTTGGTTAGACGATAAATCAGTCAAATATAAGGGCCGTAGCTTCAACTAAATACCTAAGAATTACAATTACGAACAATGTAAATTGGAAGGAACACATAGAAAATGTTGTGGGGAGGCTAACCAAAGACCGCGTTTTACTGGCGGGACACTTAGAAAATGTAACAGAACTACTAAGGAGACTGCCTACACTACGCTTGTACGTCTCTTAGAATACTGCTGCACGGTGTGTGATCCTTACCAGGCAGGACTGACGGAGTACATCGAAAAAGTTCGAAGAAGAGCAGCACGTTTTGCATTATCACGAAATAGGGGAGAGAGTGTGTCACTGAAATGATACAGGATTTGGGATGGACGCCATTAAAATAAAGGCGTTTTTCGTTGCGGAGTAAAATTCTCACGAAATTCCAATCACCAGCTTTCTCATCCGAATGCGAAAATATTTTGTTGATGCCGACCTACATATGGAGAAACGATCACCATCATAAAATTAGGGGAATTCCAACTCGCACGGAAATATATAGGTGTTCGTTCTTTCCGCGTACTATATGAGATAGGAATAATAGAGAATTGTGAAGGTGGTTCGATGAACCCTCTGTCAAGCACTTAAATGTGATTTGCAGTGTATCCATGTACATGTAGATTAGGGAATAAGACGCATAAAGTAGTAGATGACTTTTGCTGTTTGTGCAGCAGAATAAATGATGATGATCGAAGTAGTGAGGATGTAAAATGTAGACTTATAATGGCAAGAGAAGAGTTTCTCAAGAAGAGAAATTTGCTAAAATCAAGTATAGATGAAAGTGTCGGTAAGTCTTTTCTGAAAGTGTTTGTATTTAGTGTAGTCATGTACGGAAGTGAAAGATGGAAGATAAACAGTTTAGACAAGAAGAGAATAGAAGTATTTGAAATGTGGTGCTACAGAAGAATGCTGAAGGTTAGATGGGTAGATCACGTAACTAAAGAGGAGGTATTGAACAGAAATGGGGAGTCGCTTGGTAGGATATTTTCTGAGACAAGAAGGGATCAAAAATTTAGAGCTAGAGGGAAGTAGCAGAGATGAAGAGACTTGCATAGGAGATAGTAGCATAGGGAGCTACATCAGTCCAGTCTTCAGACTTACGAGCACAACTACAACATACGAAAGTTTCGGAATGTAAATGGTGGATACGGAGGGGGAGGTGGTTGGAGGAAAACGAAGAGTGAATTACATGAAACCTACATTTATTACCTAGATGGAGCTTCTCTCTCGACGTGCACATTGTTTACACAGACTGATTTTATTAGTATGGTTCGTTAAGAGGTGGACCGGATTTCCCTTAAACATTCTTTACTGCCAGCAAGAGATCTTTCTTCAAAGACGACAGGAAGGATGTAGATACTATTGGTAACGCAGTATGCTCTGATTATCACAAAACAGCACGCATACGTGTCAGAAAAGAAAATACTACAGGCCAAGGCTGCACAGGATTTGCATACCAGTATGCACTATCATTACAGACGGATGACAAAGGAAACAAGGAGCTAAGTCCACCATGCTAGCTAAAACTTTCATAATTCAAATGAATCTGAAACCGTGAAAATCTTCTCTGGCTTCATTGTGATCAGGGAATTGAGTAGGATACTAATATTTGGGCTTATTTTGGGTGGACGCTAATTTCAAAGTAAACCTGTCAAAATATATTAAGACTGTTTAAATCAGGCACAGGCAAATTTGAATATAAATTCATATATTTGTCCACGCAGCAAGAAATGCCGTTATTGGTTATTAGAAAGGTAATTTGATGCACAGATCGTACACAAGGTTAAAAAAAAGGGTCTTAACTGTGCTATGAAGAGCATGATCCACTCACCATACCATCACCAGGAGCAGTGCCTTCTGTTAAACCCTATAGATTCCCTAGCTAACCTCCGTCGTCTGATGCATTTTCGTAGAGTGGGGGGCGGCGGACGCAGTCCCAAAAACCGACAAATAGGCGTCAAGCGAGTACCCAATCCGTAGGACGTTTAAAAAGACGGGAGATCGATGTTCTAGAAACACAACAATTCATGGGCCAAATCTTTCAACAGACATCTCTTGGAAAAAACAAAGGAAGACATAGAGAGTGAGTGAGTGAGAGAGAGAGAGAGAGAGAGAGAAAAAGAGAGAGGCAAAGTGGCGGGACGACCGTTATCCTTGGTCACATCAGGCCACAACCGACATTTGAACAAGATTCAACTGAAAGTTCCAAAGACTCTACAAAGAGAGAAAGAAAAGCTGCCCTAATCGCTACTGGTACATGTGTACATCCAGTGATCTATACATCCGCAAACTGCAGAGCTTATTCACAGTGGGGATTGCGGAAAAGTGTATAACAGATTCGTGATATGAAACTCAAAAATACTAATCGACAAAAATGGGTCCCTAGACAATTCTTCTCCTGCATAGAAATAAAGCAACAAAAATTTGCAGGCCCTCTTTATTACTTCATTGCTAGGGAGAAGAACTACTGCTTGAGATGTTTTTGTTATTCAGCATTATATGGAACTTGCCAATGAAGGGGAGGGAGGCTTGCGTGCTAGCCGTACTGTAGATGCAACCACAACGGAGGGGTATCTGTTCAGAGGTCAGACTAATGTGTGGTTCCTGAAGAGGGGCAGCAGCATTTTCAGTAGTTGCAGGGGCAACAGTCTGGATGATTGACTGCTCTGGCCTTGTAACACTAACCAAAACGGCCTTGCTGTGTTGGTACTGTGAACGGCTGAAAGCAAGTAGAAACTGCAGCCGTAATTTTTCCCGAGGGCATTCAGCTTTACTGTATGGTTAAATGATGATGGCGTCCTCTTGGGTAAAATATTCCGGAGGTAAAATAGTCCCCCATACGGATCTCCGGGCGGAGGCTACTCAGGAGGACGACGTTATCAGGAGAAAGAAAACTAGCGTTCTACGGATCGGAGCATGGAATGTCCGATCCCTTAATTGGGCAGGTAGGTTAGAAAATTTAAAAAGGGAAATGGATAGGTTTAAGTAGGATGTAGTGGGAATTAGTGAAGTTCGGTGACAGGAGGGACAAGACTTCAGGTCAAGTGAATACAGGGTTATAAATACAAAATCAAATAGGGGTAATGCAGGAGTACGTTTAATAATGAATGAAAAAATTGGAATGCGGGTAAGCTACTAGAAACAGAATAGTGAACGTATTATTGTAGCCAAGATAGATGCGAAGCCCACGAAAACACATTAGTACAAGTTTATATGCCAACTAGCTCCGCAGATGATGAAGAGATTGATGAAATGTATGATGAGATATTTAGATAGTGAAGCGAGACGAAAATTTAGTAGTCATGGATGAATGGAATTCGGTAGTAGGAAGAGAAGGAAACGTAGTAGGTGAATATGGAATGGGGGTAAGAAATGAAAGAGGAAGGCGCCTGGTAGAATTTTGCACAGAGCACAACTTAATCAAAGCTAGCACTTGGTTCAAGAACCATGAAAGAAGGTTGTATACGTGGAAGAGGCCTGGAGATACTAGAAGGTTTTAGATAGATTATATAATGGTAAGACAGAGATTTAGGAACCAAGTTTTAAATTGTAAGACATTTCCAGGGGCAGATGTGGACTCTGACCACAATCTAGTGGTCATGAACTGTAGATTAAAACTGAAGAAACTGCTAAAATGTGGGAATTTAAGGAGATGAGACCTGGAAAAACTGACAGAACCAGAGGTTGCAGAGAGTTCCATTAGGGAACAATTGACAAGAATGGGGGCAAGAAATACAGTAGAAGAAGAATGGGTAGGTTTGTGAGATGAAATAGTGAAGGCAGCAGAGGATCAAGTAGGTAAAAAGACGAGGGCTAGTAGAAATCCTTGGATAACAGAAGAAATATTGAATTTAACTGATGAAAGGAGAGAATATTAAACTGCAGTAAATGATGCAGATAAAAAGGAATCGTCTCAAAAATGAGATCGACAGGAAGTGCAAAATGGCTAAGCAGGGATGGCTAGAGGACAAATGTAAGGATGTAGAGGCATATATCACTAGTGGTAAAGTAGGTACTGCCTACAGGAAAAGAAGAGAAATTTGCTAACGTCAAGTATAGAGGTAAGTGTCGGTAAGTCTTTCCTGAAAGTGTTTGTATTTAGTGTAGTCATGTACGGAAGTGAAAAATGGAAGATAAACAGTTTAGACAAGAAGAGAATAGAAGTTTTTGAAATGTGGTGCTAGAGGAGATTAGATGGGTAGATCACATAACTAATGAGGAGGTATTGAATAGAATTGAGGAAAAGAGAAATTTGTGGCTCAACTTGACTAGAAGAAGGGATCGGTTGGTAGGACATGTTCTGAGGAACCAAGGGATCACCAGTTTAGTATTGGAGGGCAACGTGGAGGGTAAAAGTTGTAGAGGGAGACCAAGAGATGAATACACTAAGCAGATTCAGAAGGATGTACGTTACAGTAAGTACTGGGAGATGAAGAAGTTTGCACAGGATAGAGTAGCATGGAGAGCTGCATCAAACCAGTCTCAGGACTGAAGACCACATCAACAACAACATGGTAATGATACACTATGTGATCAAAAGTATCTGGACACCTGGCTGAAAATGACTTAGAACTTCGTGGCGTCCTCCATCGGTATTCAGTATGGTGTTAGCCCACCGTTACCCTTGATGACAGCTTCTACTCTCACAGGCACACGTTCAATCAGGGGCTGGAAGGTCTCTTGAGGAATGGCAGCCCATTCTTCACGGAGTGCTGCACTGAGGAGAGGTATCGATGTAGGTGGATGATGCCTGGCATGAAGTAAGTGTTTCAAAACATCCCAAAGGTGTTCCATAGGATTTAGGTCAGATCTCTGTGCAGGCCACTCCACTTCAGGGATGTTATTGTCGTGTAACCACTCCGCCGCTGCCAGTGCATTATGAACAGGTACTCGTCGTGTTGAAAGATGCAATCGTCATCCCCGAATTTCTCTTCAACACTGGGAAGCAATATGGTGCTTGAAACATCAATGTAGGCTTGTGCTGTGATAGTGTCACGCAAAAAGACAAGGGGTGCAAGCCGTCTCCATGAAGAACACGGCCGCATCATTGCACCACTGCCTCCAAATTTGACGGATGGCACTACATACACTGGCAGACGACGTTCACTGGGCACTCGCCATGCTCACACCCTGCTATCGGATCGCCACATTGTGTACCGTGATTCGTCACTCCATACAACGTTTTTCCATTGTTCAATCAACCATTGTTTACGCTCCTTGCACCAAGCGAGGCGTCGTTTGGCTTTTACCGGCGTGATGTGTGGCTTATGAGCAGCGTCTCGATCACTAAATCCAAGTTTTCTCACCTCACGCCTAACTGTCATAGCACTTGCAGTGGATCTTGATGCAGTTTGAAATTCCTGTGTGATTCTCTGGTTAAATGTCTGCCTCTTACACAATACGAGCCTCTTCAACTTTCGGCGGTCACTGTCAGTCAAGAGAGGAGGTCGGCCTGTACGCTTTTGTGCTGTACGGGTCCCTTCATGTTTCCACTTCACTATCACATCGGAAACAGTGGACCTAAGGATGTTTCGGATTGTGGAAATATAGCGTACAAACGTATGACACAAGTGACACTCAATCACCTGACCACGTTCGAAATCCGTGAGTTCTGCGGAGCCCCCCATTCTGCTCTCTCAGGATGTATAATGACTACTGAGGTCGCTGATATGGAGTACCTGGCAGTAGGTGGCAGCACAATATATCTGATATGAAAAACGTTTGTTTTAGGGTGGTTTCCGGATACTTTTGATCACATAGTGTATTTTTTAACCCTTTTGTGCTAATTTTTATTCGAGCTTGTTCCTCGGTTCGAAATTTCTCACTAGCTATACATATAATCGTCACAGCCCTCCTCGAGTCCCCAGTCTTTTGTTTTTGGGCGGCGGCTTCAATTAGACTTAAATGGGCTCTGCTATCTGTCAATAAACCTATATGTATTCCGTTAGTGTCATGGCTTTGTAACTGTACATGCTCAATCATTTCCGTGCAGTCCGCTGTACGTATTAACAACGATACAGCATAGTGTGACTGCTGCATTATGCTCACAGCTCGTTTCCCGACGTGGTCTTTCTGTGTATGTTAACTCCTGTTACATTCTTTTGCATGATGCTCAGTACGGTGACACGTAAAACAGGTCACTGGCTTCGCGCTTCTCTCAGGTACACAGGTAAATGTGGCCAGCCAGGTTACGCTGGTACATCTAACTGGAGGGCGAAATTCACATCTTGGGTCATTCCTTATGAATTGCCTAACATCAGTATTACTGTGAGGCAATCTGATTCGCTACGCTCGGGATGGTGATGCCTGTGCTTGGTTAAACTTACGTACGTAGGATATCCTCCTATAATCACGTGCCATACGTTCGTCCTTCCCAAAGTTAAAGCATTTTGCTCCTTTTCCATTGGTTTTTCTTCGGAGAGCAGCCGCTCAATACTTCTCCTGCTCTGTCGTGATTGCACTTCCCTTGTCTACTATTAAACATTTTATAGGTGTAATAGTCTATTGTCCTTTTGTTCTCGTATTTCTCAGGTAGTATTTCCCTCACCGCAGACTAAGTTTCTTTGTGATCCCTTACAAGTAGCTTACTACTGGCTGATCCTGTGACTTTTCCTATAACATATCTTAAAAACACATTCTTCAGTTTTGGGTCTTCAAGTTCGTATGCACTATCACAGTCATCTAGAAACTCTGAAGGCTGTTCTCTGTCTCCATCAGACTTCCTTGGTACTAGTTTTGTGACCTCACTGTAATTCAAATGCTGGTGGTCTATACTATTCATGGCACTAGATGCCGAATCAGTGGGAGTTGCCATTTTCACTGACCGTCTACTGATGTTGCACTGCTAGTTGAGCAATTCTACACACTGTCTGGCCTCTCGCTCATGTCGGCTGCAGGTTGCGACACCTCAGGTACGATGAGCGTCTCGCTCAAGTCAGCTCCAGGTGGCACTGCCTCAGTACATTGAGACTCTCGCTCAAGTTGAATGAAGGTGGCAACGCCTTTCTCGTGCTCAGAGCTCGGCCGGTTCTACTGCTCTTCCCTACACCTGTTCCTGTACTCTGTGTCTCTTCCCTATAGGCCACTCATCGATACCACCCCACACCTGGCACCAGTGATTTCTTTTGCCCCTGTCGTATCCTGAGAGGGAATTAGACTGATACATAGCTATTGCACAGGGGTCTTACCCTCGATGAGTGGAAGAACTCTGACAGCTGCTGGAGACAAGTTATAAGTGGTGTACAGTAGGCAAGATGTAGAAATTCTACGTCCCTTGTTAACGAACATGGGAGACTCCTGTGGGACTACCACTAAGCCTGAATTATCATCAGTTTCCCATCTACTGCTCTGAGTCCATCTCCGTAGTGCTGGCGCCAAGTTTAGTATATCGGCCTAAGTCTGACGTCCGGTGACATGTGGCACATAGACAGTGTCATCTGGATACCGCTGTTCCCTACTCTCCTGTGTACTGATGTGCTCTTATTTATATATCTTGTAGCCCATCACACGGAGTTTTCCAAAACAATGTGTCACGCACTAGGAGGGGCTGGTCAAGTACGCAGTACACTTTCATCACCATATTAGGCTAGGTATGGAAACTTCTCCCTGGAGCTGCCCAAATCTTTGTTAGCCTGTCTATGTAGCCCTGTCTGTAAAACGGTTTGTCACATGGTGCGCGAGATCATGTCTGGTTGTTATCGCTGTCAGATAATGAGGCAACCCTTTCTACCTGTAAACGGCTTTCGCCCTTCTACAGCGGAACAATTATAAAGTGTTCTAATCAATATGTCTGGCGGGATTGAGATTCCTAATACTCCTAAAATTAGAGCATATATAGACACTACTTGTAAAATCGTATTATTTGATTGGTTAGTTTGTGATGACATCTTAGAGAAACCCAGACATCCGCAGCCCAGAATAAATGTCCGTTGTACCCAACATAAATCAGTATAAAAATAATTTGTTCAGTATCTAATGAGAGTGTTACATCTTTTTTCAGATTTTCATAAGGAACAATCAAATCAATAGCAAGTACTGTCGCTCTGCATTTATCGGATTTACCATCAAGAATCATAACCACGTGCGTCTTTGGAATGCTAACGGACAATGGACTAAACTGTAAATAGTAATAGAAGGATGTGATCATTCATCCATGTGCTGTCAGGAGGATCGTAGCTGTTGTTAAACAGTGCACTGCGGAAATTGTTTAATGCAGGCTATGGGCATATTAGCATGAACAATAGGCTTATCGGTAAAACTTTAGCAGGGAAGCGCTAGAAACCATTTCGAGAAAATACAGACCTATGAGCGTGTTTACATCCGTGTCCCACTTTGGCATTCATGATTTTCAGTGTTCTTGAAATATGTTCTGCTTTTTGACTGGAATGCACTCCTGACATTAGGGTCCAGTAGAATGTGTCTGATAGTAAAATTGAGTGTTGTAAGGTACTACAATAATAAAAAATTCTACGGTTATAAACGAGTAAATATGTGCATATATGGGGGTACTGCCTCAGGAGGATATAGTTGAGAAGCTCTGTTTGTTATGCTGGGTTATACTGAGGGGGGGGGGGTTTAGGCTGTTCCTTTTATTTTTTTAATGTGCCTGTTAAAATATACTAGTTAAAAGAATATTGAACCAGACTGTCTTGTGGTTGCTGCTTCGAATGACTATGTGAAATTCCGTTTTAAAATGATTTTTGTTCACAGCGTGGTGACCTTAACATTTTACTATTTATTCGGGTTCACTTTTTCTTTGTAGGTAACTGTACTGGGCACTACATCGTAGGAAGCAAAATGTGGTCACGTTTCTCAGGATGAAATGTGATACAGTGATCATAGTTTACGACTGTATACACTGACAAAATGAATATACAGGGTGGTCAGAAAATGTGTGAAATTCTTGTAGGGATGTTACAAGGCAGGTTGTACTGAGACATAAATGTTAAGAACGAAATTCGATACGTTGCTCCGTTTCCGAGTTATTTAGCATTGAAGTTAGCTAATCGGAGCGTCGCGCGCTCGCATTCAAGCGGCCTGCCAGGGGCGGTGTTGCCCAACGAGTGCTTTGTCTCGGTAGCTGAAACTTGAATTTACACGCGCGACGGTCTGATTTGCTAACTTCAATGCTAAATAACTCGGAAACGCAGCAACGTATCGAATTTCTTTCTTAACATTTATGTCTCAGTGCAACCTGCCCTGTAACATCCCTATAAGCATTTCACACATTTTCTGACCACCCTGTATAATGATCCCATATTGGTGGTCATTTTGCCACAACACAACTAATGTGGGGCGAAGAGCTGCCAGTGTACACTCAGGCAGATGTGAAATATTTTAACGGTAGTGTCACGTAGGAAATACTACATAAAATTAAAGTCACCAAATGATCCTAGTTAGAAGGCAGCAGAAATTATAGGAAATTAACTAAGGAATAGTGCGGTAATGGACGATTGCTTACTTATGAAATAATGATTTTAATGACGGCTAATCATTGAAAATATTCTCGGTATTGAGACAGATATGGTATAAAATTAATTTGATCGCCTGCAGGCTGTGTCCACCGGTTGTTCTGATAAGTTGCAACCTGCTGTTGTTGACAGAGCTGCTTTCTGTCGGCGGCTCCTATCTATCATACATGGGCGTTTTAGGAGTGAATATGTATCGTTTAGTGAGCAGGACGTGGAGGGGAGGGAGCCGTAGTAAAAATTGTTGTTTTGAAGAGCGCGCCGCAGCGCATAGTGTGAAGCAGTCGCCCTCCGATTCTGGCGGTGGCGCCGCTATGGCCATCGCAGCTTTGGAGTCTCCCTCTTGTGGGAAAGGGGAAATGTTGCCTGTTCACGTGCCTTTAAGCGGCGCTATGAGCTCACCAGTCAGTCAGTCTGGGCCTGTCTCTCGTCCGTATTTGTTAGGCAGTTAGTGTCTGTCTGTCGTTCAGAGTGCTAGTATGTCTGTGGTTCGGATCAACCTTTAAAGCAAAATGACAGTCTTTCCACTCCGCCAGTAAGAGAACTCAGCGAGTGGTCGCCCGGTCTGGGCTTAGTTCCTGTATCTGGGTCTGCGCGTTACGCCGCCAGTCTGCTCGAGTTTGCTCAGGCAATGGTCATTGGCGGTTGGATTGATCGGTTGGTCGGTCTCGCACTGAGACACAAAATGACTTGTCCGTCTTGAGCGTCGGCGCATGTCAGGTCGCCACGTGAGTCCAGTGGGCCGCGCCGTATAGCGAGGGGTAGTGGCTTCGCGGTCGACACGAGAGCAACAGAAGTCAACCCACATCAGTCTGGCCGGTGTGGGCTGCGACGCCGCGAGACGGGAGATCGGCGCGCCTTCCTGCGTCCCTTGTATCGGCTGGCAGCGGACGGTTCGGGAGAGCGATTTGGGGGCGCTGCGCCAGGTCTTCTCGAGAAATCGCAGTTTATTAGAAGTTAAGTGATTGGTGATATGTTGCGTGATTTACTCTTGTTAAATGCTACTTGTTTTCTTGGTCAGTTTCTCGTCCCCAGCTTGCTTGTCTGTCTCTTATCTGCATTTGTTAGGCAGTTAGTGTCTGTCTGTCGTTCAGAGCTGCCTCTGTCATGTTTGTCGGATTTGGTGTCTTAACGAATTTATTGCTTGGAGTGTAATGGCATAATTCCTGAAATATGTTTTGATCTTGCCTATCATCTTGAGAGGTGGTATCTGCGTACTGTAGAGCACGTTAACTTGTTTGGTCAACCTTGCATAATTTTTATAAGACTGCATTTCATGGGCCTTTATTTAAATGGTCATTTTAGTATATAAAGTTGCCACCCTTCCACCGTAAGACTTTTCTTAGAAGTTAAAATCAAGTTGCACCTTCGGTGGCAAAGCTGATTTAGTGTTTTGTACCATTTCCATCCCTCCTACTGGGTGCATAGTTTGTGTGCTTGTGTGAATTGTTAAAACTTTTAGTTTAAAGTAATCTGGTGTGTTGAAGATTTGCACCAATGTAGTCTTTCAGAGGTTGCTGTGAGCGGTTGTAACTACGGCCGTGTCAAAAGGAAGCGGCAAGGTTCTCAGCTCGAAAGGTCATACAGTCAAAAATTTGTTTCTTTCTGCTTCTGGATAAATTGTAACTTGATATTTAGAGGGTGCTTTCTTTTTTAAAAAAATGCTGTTAGGCATTAGTAAAGTGAATAAAATTCCCATTTGTTAAAAGCAATTTGATTATGATTTCATCAGTTACTCCCTGGCAACTACTTCCACGCTTACATAGTGTGATTAAATGTGTTAATGTTCTTGATGAATCGGTAGTAAATAAAATAAATTTTTAAGAATATTCTTTGAAAATAAATCACGGTTCACGGAGAATTCAGCTGTTAACAGGGCGACAGTGATCCCCCGATTCTTAGGTGCAAAGTATATACCTCCTTCTTACCGTTGGAGTTTCATGTGCAGGCGTCGTCGGGTTGTGATCACTGTTGGCTGGGTTGTGTGAGCGTATCAAAACATTGCGTATGAAAGTGGCAACTCTATTGCTGGAGTGCTGTTTTGCAGCCATAGAATTGGCAGAGTTGTGTGCACCTCGGTAGACAGTTCTTACACCATCGTATTTACACGTCTTTTGGAACCTAAGGAAAAAAAGAGGTCAAAAGTAGTCAGCAAAGAGATATGAGGTTTACATCCATTAGTTTGTTTATATCATTTTTTTGTCACTATTATGACATTAATTAGTAACGAATGATTAAGTTATTTGTCAACAATAGTTATAAATACTGCAGTGTGCAGTTGCCCAACCTCATCTTTACATGATTCTGTAGTATACAATGGAGGAAAAACGAATGTCAAATTAATATAAATTTATTTCTGAGTACGTAGTGATGTCACACTAACATTTCCGGGGTGTAGACTAAGTATATATTTATTGCAGTGTGCTGCTTATTTAACGCTGGAGAGGATTGTATTTGTTGCAGTAACATGCTGTCCTGGTTGTTTAACACGGAATACTGATATAATTCGCTTAAATATTGCGCTGCACTAATTTCTCAGTGTCAACCTTAGTGCAGAAATTTTTAGAAAAAATCAGCAAATTATAATGGGAGATTGAGCTCTTACAGAATGTGCCCAGTACTTATCTGCTAATTATGTTAATTAAGATGTGAAGCTTGAAGGTGGCCATTTTGGAGCATTAACTATGGTAATAACATTTACCATATTTTGGTGGGATAGCATTCTGACACACAAAATTCCTTAGAGGTGTGAATGGGCTAAATTTTTTCCTCTATTTTACGGAATATGGCCTGACATCGAATTTACTTCTCTTATGATGGAAATGCAGGTATTTGTGGGGAAATCGGTCGGAATATGTAAATAGAGATAGAAGGTGGTGTTCTAATGTCATTGTTTTTTACATTCCGTGATGTGGTCACATCATCATTTCAGACTTGGAACTGAAGATTCTGTGGCAACTTTGCTGTTGACTGTGATTCACAGCTCAGCAACATGATACCACAACTGTTGGTGGTTGCTAGTAAATATTGTCTGTCTGAGTTGAAGGCACAGTGCGAAGCGCTGATAGTCCTAGATATATCCGTGGAAAGCGTCGTATCAAGTGCATTGCTCGCATTGTGCCACAGGAATGGAACTGCTGGGTGTTTCCTCCAGGTTCAACTTGCCAGATGATGGACACACAAACCGTGTAGAGGAGTGGACGACCCAACGTTTTCGGCCATCTCGCAGAATTTGAAACGCAAAACAACTAATAACTCTCAAGAAACAAACTGAGAAAAGATGTTCTGCTTTGTCCTGAGTATCTTGTAATCTTCTTCGTCAGTGGAAAACATTTAAAAATTTTCCGCCGTTTTCGAGATTATGATATCACATCATTACATGATAGTAATTCAGCCAGTCACTGCTCTGTCAAAGTGTCTTACGCCATAAATAATACTAACACTTACAGGGATTGTGCAGAAATGCCGTGACGTCATCAAATAGGACGATGTGCTCTTTATAACACATACTCCATGCGTCACACCCACCCACACACACACACACACACACACACACACACACACACACACACACACCAATAATGAAGGGGTAACACAGAATTGGTACATTTGTAGTAATTCAGGCACGCAATGCATTTTAAAATTACCTTACGTCATAAATGAGATACTATTAAAAGCCATTTTGCAGAAAATGTCAAGACATCATTAATTAACAAATACATTATACAGTTAAAGTGCCTTACGTCTAAATTATGGTAATATTTTCCGCCATTTTCTAAGTACGACGATTCTGCTATTGTGAATGGTCCTCTTTCTACAGAATTCAGAACACAGTTGTTACGGCCCACATATTTACCCTACAATGTGTTGAGGCTGAGATTGGAACTTGCTGATACTAGAGAAAGGTGTTGAGGCGTTGAGGCGTGCGTGGAATAGGGCTGGGGGGACGGGGTGTCCCAGGGGGTTACATTGAATATAAGTACCACAATTTCAATTTTCACCGGGTGTACCAGGAGACCACAGAAGTCTTATCATATCAGTGATCTAGAGATAAGAAACAAGTAGTAACGAGATCGTGTGTAGAACCCAAACCTTCTTGTAAGCTCTTGAAGTAACATCAGGTTCGCGTAATGTTTTCTCTGGTCTGTCAACCATTCTCACGGTTTCTAGGAACAATATTTGTCATCACGTGTTTCCTGACGTTCTGAAACTGCAAGCGAGTTGTTCCACTTTTTTAGGCGTAGTGGGCTTTGCGATCCGTGACGTCAGTGCAGTGTTACCGACCACAAATGTTTTAGCTGTCGATTTCCTTACCACCAAAGGAAGCCACAACATTTTGGGAGGCTCTGCTGACTGCTTTGTAAAAAGAACATGCCTTCACATTTTATCCAGGCTTATGACTGGCTCCACACATTGTGCATACACATGTTGAAATACTTCTCTATTTTTTGTTTTTACATACTTAATTTTTGTGTTTTTAATTTTTTATTTTTACCTTTTTTCTGTCCACATCACTATAGGAAATTATTAATTACCTTGTATTAAGAATTTTAATGCTTTCGAAGAATGCCAGAGATTTTAAACATATCCTTAAATGACAAGAGTCGTTATATATTCTCATAACTTATTAAACCTTTTGTCAATATCTATGCATTCTGTCCTTCTTCTTTGAAGAAGCTAGCCAATGTACTCTTTTTCAGTTTTAAATATGGCATATACTGATTTCTCGTTGAGCCAATTTATCAGAAAGTCTACATTTCAATCGGTATACTAGGATTGTCAATCCGTTGATTGACGGTATAGTCTGCGAATTTCATGACCTATTCATCACTGGGCATTTCCACACTGCTACACTGCTTGGTGGAATATGCACCTCTCCAGCACACATGTGGCAAGTCAGTCGGACTCCTTGTTTATCCCAGAATTCCTCCGTTAGTCCCAGTTCTTGTATTTTCTCTAACAGGCATTGGTTGAAGTTGAAAACTGCAACCGATTTCAGGGAACACTGTATTCATAGCTTCAGTTGTAGACATTTCGAAATCTGGTACTGTATTATTCTATTAGCGTCCAGACGTGTTATTTTTGAACACAGAAAATACTCTTTCGTATGTCTTTTGACTTTTGTCTGGGAGAAAAGCAAATAAAACAAAGGAAATACCTTAGTCTCTTCTTCTGTACTTCCGATATCAACCTGTATGGTGTGCAGTTGTTTGAATTCTATCGAAAACCTGTCACGTGTCCCATCCACAAGATCAGTTCTATTTTAACACAGGATTTCCTCCACCTTTCCACAGCGGAATACCAGATCTTTTGTTAGGAGCAGACCCATCGTGAATTATCAGAATACTATTAGCTTCAGTTAATGTCATTATGTCTTCACTCAGTTAAATGTCCGAAATAGCACCACTGTTTTGATTCGTTCCAATTGCTTCGCTTCCTGCATTACACAATGCAGCACTGGAGTTATCATACCTTAGCAAATTTTCGGCGAAATATAAACCATAATCTTTCAGATCTTGAAAGGCTTTGTCTTTTAATGGTCGACTCTCTTATTACAGTTGTGCATTATTTTCTTAATCTGCACATCTACTTCACCAGGAGGCCAAGAATGACGCTACTTAACCATGATTTTACCATTTACAATTTTTAAACGGTCACTTCGCTTACTTTGTTCGGAATTCACACACACCCAGTTCGTACACTCACCCCATTTTCTGTGCAATCGGTAACGGTAACCGTCACTGAGTAGATACAGCTTCCATTTCGTTGCAATAATTAATGACATTACTCATACCTGTAGTATACGTACAGAGCTTAAGCAACTTAGGCCTATGAATATTTCCGGGAACGTAGGTTTTCAGAAAGGACATTGCTTGACTGACAGTGAGAACAGGTAAACGAGTGCCGGAAATGAGCAGCGGGCGAGGCTTTGGCTGGAAAACCCACAGTACAGAACTTGTTGGCCAAAAGACACAGGTACCTGTGGCACATGCAAAAGGACCGGAAACACCACTGTCAGAAAAATCAGGTTGCATATTTTTATGTGATGTTTAACTTGCCAGACTGTTTTGTATCATGTACAATTTTACGGGCGGTGGATGGCGGCTGGCGTCAAGGTGAATTACTTCACTTGTTTCTGAGTTCCTAAGAGATTTTCGGCGGTTGTTCAATAGCTTTAGCGTAGGATCCTAGACCTTTCTGACATTTTAGACGACACCCCTGTTGAGCAGAAATATTTCGCTGCCTGTAGAAAATCGGAAATTAAATTCATAACGAGTACTTGATTTGAGTGCAGTTTCCTTTTCCTGTGGTCCTCACACTAACTTTCGAATATCGTGTGCTTGGTGGATATAGTGACTATTGACATGTGCACAAATAACAGCAGGTTAAAACTTATTATCAATAAGAGCACTTGATGAATTCGTTTCTAAACGTATCACAATTTATTTTCACTTGATAAAGAAACGAAATATTCTAAGAAATAATAAAAACTATTGTGCTTGTGTGCAGCCCATAAACAAAAATAGACAAAAGGCTGCTGCCTTCATTGTACAGTATGTGGTGGGTAAATGTTTTGGCGATAGTCCCAAATATATTTTTAATTGTTTACATTTTGTTCATTGCATTTGAATGTATGGCCATATCAATTAAAATGGAGAATAACGAGAATACTGTCTATCTCTTCAATAAAGGTTAATCTGTTAAAGAAGTAACTGAAAGCAGTTGCTATATAGGGTAAACACATACCAAGCCATTCCCAGAGCGCTCATTGAGAACACCGGATACTGGCAGTCAATGATTCAAAGCAGCCACCTAACACGATTTCATTTTACAAAGAATTAATTACTGTCAGAATCTGTACTGAAACATTAATACAAAAAAGTATACACTCTAATTTACTTCATATCTGTGTGAATAAATGAATTTTATTTATTCATAACGCAGAAGTCTGTACAAGATTGTTAATTAAGCAGACGAATTAAATTCACAAATATCCGAAGTATTTCTTGAGGGAAGTCATTGATCTGCATAGGCTGATTTTTTTTTTGAAATAAAGATTTAAATTCATGATTTTTTGTTATTAGGTAATTTTACCACCTTTGGAAACTTCTAAGCTACCTCTGTCACAGCAAAAAAAAAATGTAAACACGTATCTTATCTTCCACTCATTAGTGTAGAGGAAGTTTCATCTAATGGTATCTCTAATTAAGGTTACATATTAACATGGTAGTAATGGGCACAGCACAGATGTGAATTCCGTATGGGAAATGATAAAATGCAATCTGTATGAGGATTATTGTAGCTGCACCAGCGTGAACCACGTTAAAATCTGTTCGTTCACATTCCAAATAAAACTGCATATGACATGGTCTAAGAGTCAAATGGTACAGATTTGTATTCATTTATTTAGACCTTACAGCCATTATAAAGTGCAATTTGAACGGACAACCAATAAATTTTCAGATCATAAAGTGCAGAGCTTAATATAAGGAAGAAAAAGTTACTAAATATGAGGAAAATTACTTACTCTCAAAAAATGTCTGACAATGACTTTCTCAAGAAATGTGCAGCGTCTGTGGGCTTATATAATACAAATTATTATATTTGAAACATGGTGAATTTTTTCGATTTAGCTGTTTACAACTTTGTTAGTGGGATTATGTAATTGTTGCTGTTAACAGTGGATTTTGTATGGTCTGTGAGAGTAAATGTGACAGTTTGATTGTGTGTATTACAGTCACTGTAATAAATTCTCCAGTACATACTGGACTCAGAAAGGACCGCCAAGAGGTTAGCTGCTTGAGATAACAGGTGAGAGAAATACAATATCGCAACTATTGTTTAACAACCATGGAGCATATCGACTCTAACACGCTGACTACTGTGTATCTCAATGTACCATTTAGACATCAACTCACCTCTGGTACTCTCGTACTTAAGTGTGTACCAAAATGAAAAACCTCATCGATACAGTAATTCCAGATGTACAGGGTGACAATTATTGAACCATATGAAATAAAATCGTCATAGCCTCTTAACAGTTTGCGTTCAGACGTTCAACCATCACTGTTGGTCGTGGGCATGATGAGAAATAGTATGTGCATGCATTTCATTTTGATGGGTTCGTCAGTAAGCAAAACTGGCCAATTTCAGGGACTGAGAATCCGCATTACGCGATCGAGAAGGCGCTTCACCCTCAATGGGTGAAGGTGTGGTGTGCAATGTCCAGTCACGGAATAATAGGTGCGATATTCCTTGATGGCACAGTGACTACAGAACAGTATGTAAAGGTTTTGGAAGATGATTTCATCCCCATTATCCAAAGTGACTCTGATTTCGACAAGATACGGTTCATGCAAGACGAAGCTCGGTCCAATCGAAGCAGGAGAGTGATGCTGTGGAAGAGCACTTAGCGGACTGCATTCTGGCTATGAGGTATCCAGAGGTTACTGGCCTAGGGCATAGATTGGCTGCCATAATCTCCGGATCTGAACACATGCAACTGCCTTTTTTGTGGCTATATTAAAGACAAGGTGTACAGAAGTAACCCACAGCCGATGCTGTGCTGCAAACAGCCATTCAATAAGTCATCGACAACCACGATGTTCCGACACTTCAGCACGTCATGCAGAATTTCGCTATTCGTCTGCATCACATCATTGCCAATGAGGTCATACATATCTAACATGTCATATCCTAAATCCGAATATCTATAGTGACGTTTACATGGTGAATAAAGTGTGTGCACACTATAGTTTGTAATAAAGTTTGTTTTTTCATATACTTCAATAACTGCCACCCAGTAGCCATGTGTAACTGTCTGCATGTTCGTGAATGTCCTCAAAAGCTTTGCTGCCAACTTTAGTATTCTCTGAGACCACTTTCATCTGCATCCAGTTCTCGCTGGAATGAACCCTTTGTATCTGCTAATTGCATCTGTACCCAGGTGAACGCTACTGCACTTGCTTGTTGGATGTTCACTGATACCTGTGCAGTTCACCTGAAGTCTATTTGGAAATGCCTTATAGCATGCTGAGTAATCTTGCTTGTCAGACTAATGATACAATCATCCTTTGTGTTGACATATCTACTGGTGTCCCAATGTTCCACTTATTGTGGTTCATTCTAATGAAATATTTAACATCCTATCACCTGTTCTATGTAATTGCTGGTTGTGTGTCTACAAGTAGGATAGTCAACTCACTCTCCTCATTCATTACTTGTCAATTAAATTCCATGTGTCTGCATAATATTTTACAAATGTTAATCATTGAAGCAAATCATCACGGTCATACTGCACAGTGACTCCTATGGATCATTTAATGTCATAAGTTATTTCACAGTATTATGGACTTGTGTCCAATCATGTTGTATATCAGTAGTATGCAACTGCTGATTCTGGCTTAAAGATCACATTTGTATATGAACCACGATGTTAATTTCGCCATATGGCCCAAAAACGAATTTATTGTATACTCACAAAACGAAATATTCATTTAACTAAAAAGTAAATTATTCATTATAATTTAACATTCTAAAAACCAAATATAAAAAATAGATAAAAATTGTAAAATTTATTCAATTTCAATAACATGAACTGAAAGATCTTTATTTTGTTTTTCATCTCTATGTATAAAATTCAATGCAATTATTTTTTGTAGCTTTTCACCATCTTCTGAAAAGATTTTAGTATAACGATCTGGAAGAGTTATTTTAAATTTATCATATAAAATAAATAAAACTTTTACTTCATATTTAAATGACAAAATTTCAGCTTTTGAAACATTGTAAGATTTACGTTTTCTCAGCTCAGATTATTTAGCGAACACTTCTGCACAACCAATATTATAATCGCTAAGTTCACTTGCTAGATTTTCAATTGAATAAATTTTGTTCATTTTGGTTCCATTTTATTTATTAAGAAAGAAGTTTAAGTTTTAAAAAATCAAAACATTTGAAGAGAGGAAATATAAAATTTTCAGTTTTTGTCTTTTCTGTTTTCCTGAAAATAATTCAAAAGGAAATCGAAACATGAAGTTAAAATGACTTATTTTTTCTAGTTGTTTATACAATTATGCAATGAAAAATTTTCAGTAAGCATCCTGTGTTCTGAATTGTAAGTCAAATTCATCTTACCATACATAACATATACAATTGTATCAATAGGTATACTTTTATTACAGAATGAATATAATTTCATTGTTGCTTTTTGGGTAGTTACAACATTCATTCTTCTAGTCATATTTATTACATATACATTATTCAGTGGATCAATGTTAAATAATTCTTGAGGAAAAACTTCATATCTCCCAGTTTTCACACAGGTATTTTGTAATTTAACATGAATGAAAAAAGAAGAATCATTTAAGTGATTATTTTTCCGATTAGTTTGGAAAACAACGAAAATCAAATAGGACATTCAAATTCGGTAGTAGTATCCAGTTCAAAATTACTCTTTCCATTTCATCCACCAAATTCAACTGTTTATAGTTCGGAGACAGAAATTAGAATTTTTGAATTTTTCAGTCTTTCTTGTTTTATTCAAGCGAATATTCTGGTTGACATTTAACAACAGGAACACGTATTTACATACTTTTTACAACAATTTTAGCTTCTTTTGAAGTATACTATAATAATTATCTGTAGTTCATCGAAGAATAGAGTCTTCTTGATCATCTTAGAACTCCAAGTAAAAATTGATGTTTAATCACACTCCAACATAATATCTTTATAATCTTCAAAAAATTCACCAAATAATACTAATGGATAAATTAATAAATTTTGTTTGGGTTAATTTTACCATTGTTAAGAATATATCCTTCAATAATTAATTCATTTTGTAGGGATAAATGTAATCAAACAAGAGTAGAAGAAGACATAAATGGTTGTTCTTGCCCAGACAAAGAATTATTTCCTTTTTTATCGTAATAACATCGAATAATGCCACTTTTGTTAATAAATAAAGTATCTGAATGTATATTTATCAAGGGCTTTGAAAGAAAGCCCTTTAATATTTCAGTTGACTGTCATCTTTAAAATTAAACCAAGGATTAATTTTTCATCAATAATCAATCAAACATGTTTGGTGTTGTTATAATTATATAAGTTAGTTACTTTATAGATCTACAAGCAACACCATTTATATATGATAAAATTTAATAAATTTTTTTATTAAGTCCAAAAATTTTTTTCTTCACAAATAGAAAGCAAAAATAAAATGATTTGCCATTGTGCAATCAAGAAAAAAATTCATAAACAAATATCAACAATAATACAGATTATACCTTCAGAAATGGGTTCTATTGATGTTATAAAAAAGAAACAAAAATATTATAGGGAAAATAAATATGAGCATTTAAAAGAAGTAGTTAATAACTGGAATAAAAAAATTATTAGTGAAAATTGAGAAGAGCATATTACAAATTTTTAATTTTATTTAGTCTTCTGTATGACTATTTAATTCCCATAAGAACTAATTGCTTTTATACAGTATTTTATTTGGTCTTAATTTATAATGACTATATGGTAATGCAGTAATTCCATTTTGTAATATAACACATTTATTATAATCAGCAATTAAAACAATTATATTACAATCAGCTGTACACAATTCATATTTAAATTATCTAGTCAAATTCATTTTATGTATTATTTTATTTTATCAGTTAAACAGTTTTTAGAACCATGAAAGCTAATTTCACCTTTAACAACAGATTTTTTAACTAATTCATAATTTTCTCATCTTTATAATCAACTTTTTAAACAGACAATCTGGCTCTTATAATAACGATCACTACAAATATTTCCCACAATGTTCATCTTTCAAAGTTCCTAAAACTTTCCTATCTACTTGCGAATTCTATAAATATTATTTGCTGAATAATCACTTGCCTGATATTGGTTTATCGTTGATTTCATATTTTTATAGAAGCTTATAGTTCCTTTACCATAAATAAAGGAATTGGTATCCATATAACATAAATTAATGTTTTCACCATATTTTTCTCTTATACCATTATGGTCAAAATCGTACATTTTTATTTTAAAATATCTTGATTACCCATTGTTTTACTGAATATTATTTGTATTTTTTTCGTATGAACTGCTACTAGGCTTCCTGAAAATACTGTAGTATGCTCTTAATTTTATTTTGAAATATAATTCGTATATTTTTTTGGATCCACCATTACTTTTATTTTTAGTCTATTTTTAATATTTTCCATTGTTTTCCAAATACCGAATTATTCATTAAGTTATGGAAATCTTTTTGAAATGTGTTAACTGCGATTCTTCCTAATTCTGTATTAAAATCAATGTAAGTCTTCAGCCAATTTGTATTTTCAAATGTTAATATTCTATCCATGTTTCTGAATTTTAATCCCAGATCTAAACATTATTTAAGTTTTCTATAACGTAAAACGTATTTTTTCTTTAATATTTAGTGTTGATAATAATTTATTTCCTCCTTCTGGTGCTACCTGTAAATTTCATGTAAGTCATGTAACTTTTTCATATTCTGAATCGGCCTCTACAATATAACAATGTTCACCAAGAATTTTTTGAGAATTAAAACATTTTAGTTGTAACCAACTGAAATCTTTAAAAGGTAATATCTGAGACATTGTTGAACCATATAAATTATTCATGTGTGAATATATAAGATAATTAGATTGGGTTCCTAGGTTAAAATTTTTTGTGTATTTATTACTTTATTTAGGATATCTTCTAACACTTTGAGAATTTCTACCTCGAATTCCTTTCTCAAGATGTAAAATCATATCATAATCGTTTAATAAAGTAATTCAATTTTTGTCGTTTTTTACATAGAATCCCAAGGTAACCCTGTAGCTGTAACATACCAATTTTGGTCAAGTTTATAACATTTATTACACATACTTCTAAAATTTTCCAAAATATCTGTTGTATTAAATGTCAGATTTGTTATATAATTTTTTATAATCATCTAAATTTTTAAAATTAAACTTTTTCTAAATTGATCTTCCTCAGTTATAATCATCATCAGAAATATTATCTCTATGAAGTCTCAAACAAAACCTATCGTTTTTAGGTAATTTAGTTTCTTGTAATTTTTCTTAAGAATTCATATTCATAAAGATAAACTCCTTTAATTATTAAATCTATCTGTTCACCTCCAAAATGTTTTTCAGTTCCCCTAAATTATTACTTTTCGAGATCAAAAGATAATTCATCAATAGTTGAGGCCATAAATGTAAATGTATCCAAAAATATCAGTAACTTAAACATATTTTCCAAATGAAATATATCTATGTTAATTATTTGGAATAGCATCAGTATCTAGATTATCTGTTCCTAATTCTTTGATAAGCAAATGAACAATGTAATTTTTTAAAATTATTTGTATTAAGTGGAATAAATTTAAGATTTTGATAATTAAGATTACAATCTTCATGTGCTGCCTGTCGCCATTTTCCTGAAAAATGGCGACGATCTCTTACCATTTTTTCTCCTTTAGTAAATTTATATTCACAAATATAACAAGTTTTCGAAATTTAAAAATTATTTAATCTTCATTGTCACAATCATCAGAATATATTGTTGGTATATTCAAGCAATTTATCTAGAATCTTGTTGTATAATTTCAACGAATTTTTTGCTGAATCTTTACGAGTATACACAACAAGCTATTTATAATCACCATTAGAATATTTATCATAATAACTGACTGAAAGTCATAGAATTTTATTATATTTATTATATTTTTTAATACAAGCTTTTTCAGGATTTAGTTGACAAGTGTTAATATATTTAAAAGGACATTTGAAATCTGTATGCATTATAAGAGGTACCCTTAATGAGCGGTTATCAATTTCAAATTCAATTTTTTTAGCTTTAATCTATTTTTACTTTATGTTTTTGCAATTGCCTTCATGACTGTCAAATTTTTTTGTGAATAAAAGTACCTTAAACATCGATTGTAAATAATAAATTTGATGACCATTTTTAGTTGCTTGCGAACTATTTAATCCAGATGGATTTTTATCCAACAATAATGTAAATTATTTTCATATTTAATTAAAAGAAGATTAACATATTTCTCTTCTTCGTTTTTTGCATAGTAAATTGAACATAAAGTGATTCTATCTTTTTCTTTATTACTTTCAAATGTATAAACAGTAATTGAAATATTTGGTTTCTTTTCGAATTTTGGAATATCTGTTGATTCAATAGGAATATTAATTTTCTCTTTCTCAAAAATTTCATCTAATTTTTATCCATTTAATTTATAATTACAAACTCTTGCTGAATTTTTATCTACATTGTAAGAAGCAGATTTTATAGCCCACAGAAATTTTTTGATTTACTTTTTCATTAATTACTGTTTTCTTACCTTTAATCCTTTTGGTAAATCGGAAAACGAAGAACCATAAATTGGATTGTGTCTGTTAAGACTTAATTCTAAACTATCTAAATAAAATAAAGTCCTCCCAGTATTTTTCCTCTTCTTCCATTACATTTGAAAGTTATTCATTGTTTATTGATAACAATTTTCAGAATCAGTTGTTGTGAAGAAAACTTGATTAGTTAAATTCTTATATCTCATCTGGTCTTTTAAAATGACAATAAAATTTCATGCTAACTTTAATCACTCATCTTTGTATTAAAATATTCTTTAATTTTATCATTATTTCTTCTTTAATTTGATGAAAAAATTCTTGTGGTCCAACAAGGTTATCATTATTATAAATTCTATTACTTATTATTCTTGATTTAAGGGCATAAGCTATTCTACTAATTCATTTACGTGATTTAAGAAAATTGTCATCATCCATCAAGTGAAGTCTGGTAACTTTTACTGATAATTTTTTCTTTAATTTCTTGATATATATCTCCTGGAAGATTTTGAAAATAATTTTCATTATACTTATTATTAATATTTTTCTCAGATCTATTAAGATCTTTTTATTGTTGTTTATTAAGATTTAAATATTTTTTAAATTTTTTCGCTCACAGATTTTTATATAGATCATTTAAAGATTTTTTTGCTCAAATTGCATCCATTAGTATTAATTTTACATTCAGATCTTTCGATAAAAGCGATTGCCTTTTATCAAATTTAGAATAATTTTTACTTTTTTTGTTTTACAGATTTAATGAAGGTCTTTTAAAGACTTTTATTCTATTCAATATCGTTGTCATTGTTATTAGTATTTTCACCATGATTTACAATAAGATTTATTAAACTTTCTTTATTAAATTTAGAATAATTATTTTAATTTTTTGTTTTACAAACTGATCAAAGATCTTCTATATTTTTATTTTTTAGTTCCCTTCTCCTAATTGCTTTCTTCATTTCTTTCTTATTCAAATAATCAATAAATTACGTCAGATCTTGTCTAGTTACATTTGAATAACCATTTTCTTTGCAATTGTTTCCTAAATCTGCAGAACTCAATCCATATTTTCCTTTACCATAATATTCTGTGTTTTGCAATTGCTCAGCATTGGTATGATTTATATGGAAAAAATTAAGATTTTCAATAATGAATATGTTTACAGTTGAAATGTACCTTTTAAGTTTTTTAATTTATAATTCCATAGATGATATCGATAGGCAAAGTTTGACAAATCTTATTTGTAATAAAAAAATTTTGTAGATTTTTTAAATAAATGGAAACTTTGATGGTCCATATAGATGAGGTTTGGTGGATTATCTTTATAAATAATAATTTATTACATTTTAAAGTTTTAAATAAGAATTTTCTTTTGTGGGTATAGATAGATAAGGATTGGTGGCTCTTATTTATAAGGAAAAAAATTTATTAGGTATTTAAATTTTAAATGAGAATTTCATTTTTTGGTTACGTATACATTTTTTGGGGGATATTGTCAGATTGAAATCTTGGTTTATATCCTGGAATTTTTAAACAATATGCTCTTTGAACCAGAATCTGCATTTGGTTACTACTTATATCTTTAAGGAGGTTTGTAATTCTTGAACTTTTACCTTATACAAAAGAATAAACAACAGCAGGGTAAACAGTTACATTTCGTGAGACATGCTACAAACTTTGTAGTTATTACTGAGATGACATAACTTAAGAGCTGTAAAGAGATGGATTCTGTATTTGTTGTCCTAGAAATTGCACTACTGCTGAATGACAGGGGAGTCCAGTTACACACCATTTCAAAACATAATTTACTGTGGATAAATGGAAGCTTAGATTTTCTCATATTATAAACTAAAGTACCCCACTGCGTTTTTCTGTTGGAATGTGAAGACAAATCTCAGAAACTACTGTAGGAGTTTAGATACAGTTTTGGATAATAGACTGATTTGCCAGGAAGATTTATTGATAAAAGTTATAATTTTATCATTGATGAGTATGTAACACATGTGTTGTTATCTGTTCCACGTTTAATTGGCGTCTGGAGTGACATATCGTGGCAATGAAAGGAGCTGGTCAGCTACAAATGGCGTCAAAACAAGAAATAAATAGATGCCGCATCTTCAGAGAGTACACGTATTGCACAGCTGAAAATGTAAGACAAATAACTCACTGTCCTGGTTCATTACCTCTCAATGGATCTTAGTGTACACTCTATTAGTGCAATGTAGTTAGTGAAAGAACTGACAAGATTCGTTGTGTCTAAATAGTGACTTGCAAATGTTTATCTTTCAAGCGAATCTTTGCTGTCATCTTGCACAGTGACTCCTACAGTATATTTAAGGTCGTAAATTACTTCACAGCATTGCAGTGTGTCCAATCTTGTATTATATCTTTAATGCAGTTTGCAGTACTTCCACCTTTTATCTTATACAACAGAATAAACAACGCCAGGGAAAACATGAAGAAGATTAGTGTATGTAATTTATTACTGCTACGCCATAAAATTTTCCTGGGTTAATGCTACCTCATCCTTTTTATCATTTTTTAAAACTAATTGTCTTCACTTCATCTTTAATAATGTTATGATTTTTCGTGTTTGTAACTTAAAAGTAAGCTCTTGGCTGAAGAGCAGAGTGTTGTACTGCTGACAGCCCACACATCGCCTATACGGGACGAAGGGGATGAAATGACAATAAAGAAAAGGCAGGTCATAGATATACTGATACACGAGGAATTTTTGTGTATAAACTGAGGTGGCAAAGTAATGGGACACTTCCTGACATCGTGTCGGACCTCCTTTGGCACGATACAGTGCAGCAACTCGACGTCGTATGGATTCATCAAGTCGTTGGAAGTCCGCTGCAGAAATATTGAGCCATGCTGCCACTATATCCACACATAATTGTGAAAGTGTAGCCGGTGCGGGATTTTGTGCATGAAATGACTCTCAGTAATGTTCCATAAATGTTCGATGAGATTCATGTCAGGGGATACGGGTCACCAAACCGTTTGCTCCAACTGCTCAAAATGTTTGTTCTTCAAACCAATCGTGAACAACTGTGCCTAATGACATGGCGTATGGTCATCCATAAAATTTCCATCGTTGTTTGGGAACACAGAGCCCATGAATGGTTGCAAATAGTCTCTAAGTAGCTGAACATCGAGAGGACCCAGTCCATTCCACGTAAACACAGCCCACACCATTATGGAGCCACCACCAGTTTGCACAGTGGCTTGTGACTACTTGGGTCCATGACTTCATGAGGTCTGCGGCACGTTCGAAAACTACAATTAGCTCTTACCATCTGAACGCGGGACTCGTCCAACAAGGTCACGGTTTTCCAGTTATCTAAGGTCCAACCGATTCGGTCACGAGCCCAGGAGAGGCGCTGCAGGTGATGTCGTGGTGTTAGTAAAAGCACTCGGGTCTGTCGTCTGCTGCTATAGACCATTAAGGCCAGACTTTGCCTCAATACTCTAACGGATACGATCATCGTACGTTCCACATTGATTTCTGCGTTTATTTCACGCTTTGTTTCTTGTCTGTTGGCACTGATAACTCTACGCAAATGTCACTGCTCTCGGTCCTTAAGTGAAGGCCGTTGGTCACTGTGTTGTCCGTGGTGACAGATAATGCCTAAAATGTGGTATTCCCAGCATATTCTTGACACTGTTGATTGAATTCCTTAACGATTTCTGAAATGGAATGTCACATTGGTGTAGCTTCAACTATCATTCCGCGTTCAAAGTCTGTCATTTCCTATCATGCAGCCATAATCACGTCGTAAACCTTTTCACGTGAATCAATTGGGTACAAATGACAACTCCTTCAATGCACTACACTTTTATACCTTGTGTCCGCGACATTACCGCCAACTGCGTATGTGTATATTGTTATCTCACGACATTTTGTTACGTTAGTGTATAACTGCGGCTTTGAGAACCATAAGGGCCTAAAGTACATCATCATCGATTGTGAGACTGTAGCATTTCTTCAAACTTCTGATAGCTGTTGATCTTAGAGTGTGTGGTGATTATCTGTATTTTAGGCCAAATTGTATATATGAACGCTCACGGAAAGCTGTCTCACTGGTTTTTCTGATATTTACTTAAATGTGGGCTGAACGACGGTGTGCTTTATTTCCTTATGGTTTTCGGTGCCACGATTTATTACCACTACTCTAGAAAATTACCGGCCACTGTGGCCGAGCGGTTCTAGGCGCTTCAGTGAGGAACCGAGCTGCTGCTACGGTCGCAGGTTCGAATCCTGCCTCGGGCATGGATGTGTGTGATGTCCTTAGGTTGGTTAGGTTTAAGTAATTCTAGGGGACAATGATCACAGATGTTAAGTCCCATAGTGCTTAAAGCCATTTGAACCATTTTGAATCAGGAAATTCGGCTGGCCATAGATACTTAGAGTACCTCATTTATAATCTTTTCGTAATTCTTCTGTCAGCTCTTCACTTTTAATAACATGTTTTCTTCTCTCTAGATTTTTTCTAAAAAGAAAGAGGGAAAAGACACCACGCTGTTATATAATTGATTCGACTTGATGGGCAATGAATCCACAACCTTCAGTATGCTTACACATTTAAGTTCGACCGCAGCTGGACTCAAAAATTAGAGAGCATGGAGGACTTGCACAGGGACTGTGGGTAGGTGGCGCTAGATGGGAGTGGGGATCAGCTGGGGAGCATGCTGAGATAGTCCACACATTTGTGTAACCACTGTGTCTGGGTGGCACAATGGTTAGCGCCACTGCGAAGTAAGCAGGAGATCCAGGGTTTGAGTCCCGGTCTGAAACGCATGTTCACTGGCCGCTGTTGATTCTGCATAAATCCCTGATCCAGCTGATATCATTAGTTCCTTCCGCTTCCTTTCCTTTCTGTTTCCCCTCCCTCAATGTATTTGCATAATATCTACGACAGCTATGAATTCCGAAATTTGTGGAAAGGTCTTATGGAACCAAACTGCTGAGGTCATCAGTCTCTAAGCCTACACACTACTTAATCTAACTTAAACTAACCTACGCTATGGATAACACACACACCCATGCCCGAGGGAGGACTCGAACCTCCGATGGGGGGAGCCGCACGCACCGTGACTTGGCACTTCAGACCGCGCGGCTACCCCTCGCGGCGTGCATTCTGACGGTGTCTATCCTTTTGGACATGTCTGAAAGCACAGACACCGCGCGTTCATACATTTAATTGACTAATTAAATGTTTGCTAATGAATCCACAACCTTCGACTAGGATGCACATTTACATTCGACCTCAAGCAGGATTTTAAAATTAACGAGCGCGGAGGACATAGATGGTGCTACGTGGGAGTGTGGGTCGACTGGAGAGTGTGCCAAGATAGTCAGCCCACTTGCGATAAACTCTGTGTGCAGGCGGCGCAGTGGTTAACGCAACTGCCTAGTAACCGAGAGATTCTGGGTTCGAGTCCCAGTCTAATGTACATATTCACTCGTCGCCTCTGACTCCACATAAAGTCTTGATGCAACTGAAATGATTAGTTCCTTACCATTATTTTCCTCTCTACCCCCTCTGTCAATATATTTAGACAGTGAGATTAAGACCTAATTTGCACGACTGTGTATCGAATGGCACTGCAAAGTCACTGTGGTGAATGTGAATTCTGATTTGCCAGCCGGTATGTTGCGAGTAGTAGAACTTCTGGAAGGCAGTTGTGTGTTGAATGCTACGTGTTGTTTAGAGATACAAATTATTGTATGCATAGAGGAAAAGGGTGGAGGCAAGGTAGTAAACGCGTACAGGAAAAGATTGGAGGCAAGGTAGTACCTATCAATGTGGCTACTTTTGCGTTGAAGAGGTTGTTATAGAGAACGTTAGTGTTAACGTTAGAAATTCTGGGAGAGGGCTACTGCTGCATTTAAGATGTCAGATACGAACAGGCAAAGGATGCCGCTGAGAATGCATTAAATGAGAAGATTAAACGTTTCAGGGGAACACAAAGGGCTGAAATGGAAGAACTGTTGTTATGGTTTGATTTCTTCCTTTCTGGGAGGCCGTTGCTTCCAAGACCCGTGACACAACACAGCATTCCAATGGGGAACAAAGCGCCGGTTTACCAGAAGACATATAAAAAACTACAGTCTCTGAAACAGAATTTGGAAGAATTTATTAGTCAGCAGTTAGCCGACGGCGTAGTAGAAGAGAATAGTAGCCCATGGGAGCGTGAACTGTAATCATACCAAAAAGCTACGGACGGTTGTAGGAACTATCGATTCTGCTGCGACTACTGCCATTTGAACAATAAGACAACCATGGGTGCTCACCCACTTCGAAACATCAAATAAACTGTTGAAAATCTAGGGGCAGTAGCGGTATTTCAGGACTATATATTTCAGGAGTGGATACCATGAGCTGGAAGTGATTTCAGAGGGCAGAGCAAAGGCTGCGTTTTCAGTATCTTGGTGAGATTATCAGCAGAGCAGAATTCTGTTTGGTTTGAAAAATGCACTAGATACGTTTCCGTGTTTTGAGTCAGAAGGTCGATAAAGAAGAACAACCTATTGCTTTTGCGTTAATACTACCAAATGGTGATCATATAACACTACCGTCTGCTACTGCTATACCATAACCTTAAAGTTGGGGGCAGGTTGTGAAATAAAACTATCTTACTAAAGCAGTTATGGTATAACGCAACAGAACAGTGTTACCCTCTGAGAGGAAATTTGCTAGGTTGACCGTGTTGTACCTAATGAAGATGGCTTATCGGAAATGAAAGTCAGAATTACGTAAATATTCGAACAGTAACAAACAATATTTTTGCCTAGCTATACTTTTAAAGAATAAGGAAAACGGTCGCCAGCCTAATTGAGCAAGAGAAATATTAACGTTCTCGTTTAAGAAAGTAGGTATGAGTAACTTTAACGGACAAAAACCACCTATACTTGGCCACACGCGAGTGCAATGAACTCTGACACATACATATGTTTACGGTAAGATTGAAGCTAGCAGCTAGAGCAGCACAAACTATTTGCAAAAATATAACAGACACCGAAACACTCTATTACTTTCAGGACTTGTTCAAACTGAATGGTCTTTATAACATTAGTATTAACATTCACTGCAGGATCATAAATTGGACATAGGTTAAGTCTCTCTCAGATAAATACTTTACTATTTGAAATGGAAGTTAATTGGACTCCACTAACACGTTGCTTCTCACTATCTTTTGAATAAAGAAATTATGGTTTTTATAAATAGTGGTAAAGGATAACCTGTGGATTTTATTACAGTATTAATATGCACTTTCAATACCCAAAAGAAACAAGTGCTTAGCAATCATGGACATATAATTGCCTACTATTGCAGTTTTCCACTTTTACTACAGAGAAACACAATGTTGACAAAATTGCAAGAAACCTTGTAAAATTTACTACAGGTAGTACTATGATCATTAACTAAGCAAAACTTTATAAGCCTCAATTTTACGAACTTTAATTTATAAAAGGAACAGCAAATTTTACTTTCAAGTAAACTTCACAAAACTACATTTACTGCCCCCCACAATTTCACTAAATCCACAGTAAATCTGAATATGCCCTTCTCATCAAAGATCAAATAACATTATGTAATTAACTGTATAACTTCGAGGTTTTCATTTTTTCCACAAAATAGGACACTCGGTAATCATAATTCAAATGGAGAGGAACCTGAGAGGAGTTGTGATAGGAAAAAATCAAGGTAGGTACATAAATTCAGTTACAAGTTACCCTATATTTGTGCACACTAAATCACCCAATAAGCTGATCCTTCACTGTATATTATTACAGTACTCCTTTACAGTGATTGCGCAATGTGGTGGCAACTGCATGTTGGCAGGTGGATTTGCAGGCAGAATTGCTGGACTCTGTCCCTTCTTGGTGGCGATGATGGATACCAGTTCCAGAATCGTTCCAGCTATTTATCCATCCATCCAAGGCATTGGAAAGTGGCAGAAAAAGCCTCTCTCGGAACCAACACAAAATGCAACATCTACATGGCAGTGCACAGTTTGGTAGGTCGTCCCCGACTGACTATCAGTTCCACCTTTTCTACATAGGCCAGCCACAATTTGTGCGCGCTACACAGTTCCATTCCCGAGGGGAACCACTACACCTTTTACATACAAATTAAGAATCTTAGTGAGGATCAGCAGTTTACATAACAGTAACCAAATACATTAAATAAAACGGAACATTTGCACATATTGACATTTCTACCAAAAATTATTCACTCAGAAATTACAATTATATACAGTAAGTTTTGTTCCCTCCAAATGGGACAAAGAATTTAAATGACAGATACACTACATTGCATAGAATCAAGCCACGACATCAAAGTTTTAAACAAAGAAAAGAGTATACAATTTTGTGTTATTGATTCAAGGACCCATCTAGTAGACTAACAAGGTGGGCAGTAAAACTCAGGAATTTGAGTATGAAGTAGTCCATAGACAGGGGAAGAAACACGAAAATGCAGAGACACTAAACAGGAAGGTAGTAGTGATACAAGCAATAGGTCAGGACCTTTCTGATTGGCAAGCAGTGCAGAGCAGTGATTGAGAATGTAAGCAATACAGTAAGCAGCTGCAGTATAGCATGTATGTGCATTGTCATGTAAGCAGACAAGGGTGGGCCGCGACTGGTCGTACCGGTGATGCTGATGGAAGAGATGCTTAAAGAGATTCCATGGAGAAGGGAGTTCTAAGAACCGAAGGGTGGTGGGCAAATACTGGCAAAAAGGAAGGAAAAGTGATGTTAATACGCATGCCTAGAACTGTGTACAGTGCGCTCAGCATGGAGGTTTAAGTGGAAAACAAGTACTATTACAGAGAATCTCAAAACCTACGGAACTATTTTGGTTTGTTGGTACAATTGTGTTTGGATCTTTTAACCGAACTCCAGCAGTTAACTGATTTGTGCTGACTACATTAGACCATTTCTCTCATCATACCGAAATGTTGCCAATGCCAGACCAGCAGGCAGTCACAGTCACGCAAATGCCGATGAATACATGGGTGTTGAAATTTGGGGAGCCATAGACAATAACAACAGATAAAGGGATGGAATTCATGTCGGACCTGATAAAGAAGTTGTGTCGATTGTTGAGAGAATGAAGAAATTAAGAATTTGTCCACTTCATCCTCCGCCAAGTAGAACGACGGAGCAGATTCATCGAACGATTGGGGGGGATGCTCAGTTATTACATCAACTCCCACCATATGTACTGGGATACATATTTATCTTTTGTGGTATGTGCATATAATTCAAAAGTACACACTAACACAGGGTTGTCACCACTCAAGGTGTTGTATGGTAAAAACGTACCGTCGCCGTTCGATAAGATTAGGTAGAAAGGAGAAAGGTCAGTCACAGTTCTCAAGAACTGTGGGAGAAGTTTGGAAAAGGGTCCTAAATGGAAACACCAAAGCAGTTGTAACCTCCCCCTCACTTATCGACCTTAATGACAGTGAAAAATTAAACCGCGTGTACCTAATGGAAGTTTGGGAAAAGCAATCGTCACCGAAGTTAATCTGTTGGTAAAGAGGGAGGAAAGGGTTACATCTAAATGAAAGGAAAAATGCAAATGAAACTGGTGGAAATTAATTTTGGAAAGGGGTAAAGTTAATGAAGAAAGTAAATGTGCGGCCGTTACGTTAACAATTAGCTATTGGTAATTACATATTTGAGATTAGGGGGATGTTACGGTCGCCAGTCCTAAGGACAATTACTATAGTAACTGAAAAAGAAAGGTAATTACACATATAATTATCACTAGAAGCGTGGCAACTGAAGGTTGACACGTGTAGTGTGAAAACTGAAAGTTTGTCAGAAGTAATAACTTTCGCTGCACTCTGACTTAATTTAGCAAAAGAATTAATAAAACCAGAAAACTGAAAGTTAATTTAGTGACTGAAATTAATAAGAAGCTTTCTTTCTTAAGCACATCGAAATTCCGTAAAATACGGTTAGTCTTGGACTACCTCAACAATCATTTCAAAAGCAACTTGACTCTGCGCAATTTAGAAATAAGAGATTTAACTTTGAACTTGAATTAAATGATTCTGAACAATTAACAGTAGTAAAATTTAGTACGTACCAAGCTGAGCTGCAGTCACAGGTAAGCTAAAATATGCTAACAAAACTCGCACTCTTAATTTGTGCTCGTGTAATCTAAATATTGTAGCCAGCTATGAATACTTTAACTGAGCTTTGAAATTAAAGCAGTGAAATATAATTATATTATTTTAATGCTGGCGTTTGAATTTCAACGACACTCGGGTTCATTTCGGAAAAGGAAGGGACCCTGCTTTTTGAATTTCAACGACACTCGGGTTCATTTCGGAAAAGGAAGGGACCCTGCTTGGCAATGCAATTGGGACAATGAGCAACAAAGGTTCATGCTAAGTTGCTGTAATTTTGCGAGGCAAATGGAACAATTTGAAAAGCTGAGGTCTGCCATACAGTTCTGAAACTTTACGTGCTTTTAGTCTTCCTTGTTGGTTGATTGAAGGTTTGAAGCCGTCGATCGAGGAGGTGGCGACAGTCACTCATTGTCGGCCGTCGCTGTTGCAGAAGCTGGATGTTGGCGCGCCTTCTTCTCAACACGGTCGCCAGACGAAACGGGCTCTTGATGTGCGCCAGCTAATGCTTCCCGTCCGCGACACCATGTCAGAAACTATCATCGCAAGTCGAGCGCAATTACATGCTGCCAAACCCCGAAAGCGCGGCAACTCGCGGGAGCTACACACAACACACCTGCTCCACTCGCTACTCCAGCCAGACTCCCTCTTGCTCTCCCGCGCTCCACGCGGCAGAGTTAACACTACCAAAGATCCTACACACTTTGATTCTTCACACGACCTATCGATGTAATCGTTCGATAGCAGTTTTCCCTAGGCAAGACCCAGCGTAAAAATACAAATAATCTTTACACAACAAACCAATTATACATCGACATAAATGCATAAATATATATATACAAACAGTAAAACAATTACAATATATAAAGAGACAGAAATGTCATATCTTGAGGTAACAAAACAAGGAAAAAAAATAATAGTACAATAGATGGAAATAGGAGGATATGCATTTCCGGCGTTACACAGTGGAGAGGCAAGGGGAGTCAGTGGAGCACATAGGAAGTTTATCTCAATACAAGGTACACTCATAATGAAAAAAAAAAAGGAACTGTGACACGATACCAGTTACTGAGTTACTGAAATAAAGTTGCCTGTAAATATGAAGCTACATTTCCCAATGAGGTCAATGATCATATATGTTGAACGATTATGGTCATTCAAATATGTGTAAGAATCGGTCACAGGCAGGATATGGATAGGACCAACGAAGAAAACAAACAATAAGGAGCGAAGGAGTGAGCAACAGGAGAAGGAGGACGATATACCCTGTATACTATATTCTTTAAAGTCGATGAGTTCGTTGTTGTGGTCTTCAGTCCGAAGAGTGATTTGTTGCAACTCTCCATGCTACTCTATCCTGTGCAAGCCTCTTCATCTCCGAGTAACTGTTGCAACCTACATCCTTCTGAATCAGCGTGCTGCACTCATCTCTTGGACTCCCTCAGCGGTTCTTACCCCCACTCTCCCACGTTTCCCTTCAATTGAGTGATATCTTGATGTCGCAGAATGTGTTCCGTCAACCAATCCCTTTTTTTTGTCAAACTGTGCCACAAATTTCTTTCTCCCCAATGCTATTCAGAACCTCCTCATTAGTTACGCGATGTACCCATCTATTTTCAGCATCTTTCTGTAGCAGCACATTTCAAAAGCCTCTATGCTCTTCTTACGTAAACTGTTTACCGCCCGACTTTCATTCAAAGTTTGGTTACGGTGTGTATATGTAACCACACAGGAAGCAATGAACCTCTTAAAAAACTGATATAAACATTGCTGTACTAACACTGTGTTATTCATTATTTTATGTATCTATTACTGTAAGGATTATCTTTAATTATTGTGTGACAGATGCTGGTCAGAGACAGCATCCTTCTGGAGGGAGAGGAGAGAATGATGGTCCCTGTCCACAAGTTGCCGTTATGCAGTGGCAAGGATGGAAGGATGCCAGTATCGGCGGTGGGGTGGAGAAGGGGTGCTGCAAGGTCATCACCTGGACACTGTAGTTTTGTTTTACATGCAACAGTATGTGCTATTGTCTAGTCACAAGTGAACGTTAAGTTTGATATTTAATTTATGAGAATTATGGAAAGAAACAAGGAGATTTTTAAAAGTATTCTTGGTATTGCAACAGTCAGCGACCAGTAATGGAGTACTCAGGGAGGTGACAGAGGATCACAAGAAATTACACATAGCGTATGCGCAATCGAAAGATCAAGTGCTGGAAGTAGTAGGAGTGGTACCAAATGAATTACAGAGGGAGAAAAGAGGATGCATAGATGCGGGAGGAAGGGTACTCAATCAGCATCTGAGACAGTGTATTCAAATTACATGAATGAGCTTCAGCGCCGAGAGAGTTGGCGGAAGGGAACTGGGCGGCTGTAGAGTGGCATTCCAGATGGAATGTGAGTTTTGAGAAGAGCGTGCTGAACAGCAGACAAATACTTCGACAACCAACTGGAGAGTAAATAGTTATATCAGAGCATCTACTAACTCTCTAAACCGTTAACTAGAGACAGTTAAGGCACGAATGAAAGTACTGGATGCGAGATTAACGCTAACCAGATTTTTGCAATCAGTAGGAAATAGTACCTGGGACTCATGAGTGGGATTGAAGAGTTTTCAGGAAGCCGTTCATCAGCCTCTGCTTAGGAAACTGAGCCCACTTCTGTCGTCACCTGACCAGTGTCTAAAGGGAGCGAGGAAGATGTGGCAAGAACTACCGGCAAAATGGTTCAAATGGCTCTGAGCACTATGGGACTTAACATCTGAGGTCATCAGTCCCCTAGAACTTACAACTATTTAAACCTAACTAACCTAAGGACATGACACACATCCATACCCGAGGCAGGATTCGAACCTGCGACCGTAGCGGTCCCGCGGGTCCAGACTGAAGCGCCTGGAACGCTCGGCCGCATCTGCTGGCGAACTACCGGCAGAACTACGTTAATAGCGTAGCGTAACGGCTAAAACCTGCCTTTCTACTCGTACTATCACGGGGCGGCTGTGGAAGTGAGAACGAATAGCGCATAGTTATCTGTATCAGTAAAGATACTAGTTGTCGACAAGCACGTTTTGTGTAGGTGTTACGCAGTACAAACCTAACCTGTAAGTTTAAAAACAGTGGGGAAGTTTGTGCAGGTAAAAGAGGGTGGTGTGTTACAGAAAGCGGAAAATGAGGATCGGCGTGTGATAATGACCACAGAAGATCCACAGTAATGCCTAAGTGAGGTGGTCACCATCTCGCGAGATCCAAATGGGGGGGAAACGCATGTGCCATACAGTTGTTCAAGGTAAAGGCAGAGGGCTGGCCATGCCAAAAAGCGGTGATGGAATTGAGGCCGTACTTCCAGCGAGTGGGTCTACATTGGTTACGGGATGTAATACTAGTGCGAAGTTGTTACGAACAAGTGAAACTTGAGGAAGTGAGACGCTTCGAGCTGAGAGGCAGTGGGTCACTGGGTCAAGTAACGCAACACATGAGCAGTATTGGGATGGAGGACGATGGATAATTGTCACCTTGAGTGCCGCAATTCCTTGCGCCATAGTGTCTTTGATTTTGTTTTCCATAGATTTTATTTATTTGATGCAGCGAGCCATTCAGCAACCCAACCCTTGGATAATCCAGGTTCTGGGGAATCTATCCCCCAATCTGAGATGACAGTATTTTTCAAAAATTAATGTGCCAGAGCTTAAGGATGATTGGAAGCATGGAGAAAGCCATGTAGTAGCAACGATGTGCAATGGGTAAAGATGCAGTAGACAAATGCCTTGAAGAAATTATAAGGGAGCAGCCATAAAGTGTAATCTAACGTAACGGACGTATAGATAGTCTAGTACAGTCTTGGGAGTGTGTCACTTACATTGTAAATCGATAGTGGAAGTAATCAACGTGGGAATCTGTTCCTGAGCAAGACCTGAGAGCACAGGTCTTCCCCATGGAGTGGGGAAATATAGGGTCGCTACCTAGTTTTAAATGAAACTTGTAGGAATTTGTAAGAAAGCCGTTGTGGGAGCGCTGCATTAGCTACCATTGGCTGATAAGTGGAGTGTGGTGACATGTCGACTCTAGCAGCATGTATGAAAAAAAATTGTGGTCTGTGAAACCTGCACTGTACAGTGGTAATAGCCAGAGCTGGCAAGATGGTGTCTCCACACTGTGGCTATACTCCTGTTGTGAGCTACATGACTGGGTAAAGTATAATAGTGCAACAAATGCGCCTTGCAAAAGCATAAATAACGATAAATTTTGAGGCTGATTTATTTGGAGCCCAGCAGCACCACCACAAAGGCAGGTCTATGCTAGATGACGATACGATGGGCGCCGCCATGGATTTGAGACCGCCACAGGACAGCCGCCTCTCATATTGAATCTAGCCTGTGGGACTTCATGCCTCAGTGCAGCATACCTCCAGTCAGAGCCTGCTACCAACAGGCCCCTGCCAGGAGGCAGCAGTTCGTGTTCTGTGCAAAGCATTCTTGCCTCAGCACCACGGAAGATACGCGCCGCGCCTGAATTACCTGGGCATGGGCGTGCAACAGCACAGGTTTGATACAGCAAGAAGAAGTAACACGCCACTGAAATTGGGGCCTTGACCTAAGGACGGGCTGCCGCTTGGTGCCCGGCCTGATGTCAGCAAGGCAGGACCCGGGTTCTGTGCTGCTGGGGCAGGAGTCAGCTGTCTGCTGACTGCTGCTGGCCCTGTGTACCGGTGTGGGGTGTTTTAGGTCTGATTCACAATAACTAAACGTAAAATTGAAGAACTAAACGTATAAATGAAGACAAAGTGTTTTTTCGACCGCCAGTCTGCTTCTGGGTCTCATCAGCTTATCAATCCGCCCACTGACTCCCAACCCCTACAGTACTCTGGAGATGAGAAAAGTTTCCAAACCTTGGCTATCGCGGAGTGACGTCACTACATTTGTTTGCCTACGCTGTCACCCCGAGTGATCGCTGTAATCGTCGCCATTTTGTATGGCGTTGTTGTTTGTTGTTGCTGTCTTTGTGGTCCTCACCCTGGACCTTCGCTGCTACCACCTCTGCTGCACTGCCATCCTTACTATCTTCTTTGTTGCCATCCTTGCTATCTTCTTTGTTGTCGTTTGTGCCGCTATTCGAGTCACTGCCATCATACTCTGATTTAGTTGTCCTGTTTGTTACCTTCTTATTCATCGATGGATAATCCCACCACCACCACATCAACAGTGATCTATTTACCTTTACTCCGCTCCTACTACTAAATATTCCTTTACAACCTGTTCTGTGTCCTTGCCTATTGTTCCAAATCTTCATACACAGGTTGCTCATTTTAACTTAAGACATAGAACTGTCTCGGAAACTACCCACCAGATCAAAGAGGGTATAATCCAGTTTCTTCATCTCGGAGGGATACATTCAACAATACCACACTAGACCCGTTACCCCATCCCATGCATGGGTGGCGGGGCCAAATTGGAAATCTTCAATGGGATTCCAGTTTTTGAGTGAAGATTACGATTCTACAGAGAGGTCTACATATATTTTGTCTGAAGCATTTTCTACGTTTTGTCACAGATGTCGCTGTAATCGGAGGAATAAAAATTGGTACACGGTCATAATTTATGACATGCTACTCAATGGCCTTTGAATATCCAGTGGCATGTGGAACCTTACATCCGTGCTGCGTCGAATAGTCCTTTCTTCGATATGCCTGAGGAATACAATGTTGCGAATGGAGTTTCCAATTACAAGTTATGCAATACTGGCCTGTCCTACCATCGCAGTATGGAAATAGAGTCCCATTTGCCATTCAAGGGATACTGAGTAGCACGTCGTAAATTGCGAATGTGTACCCATTTCTATTCCTCCGATTACAGCGCCATCTATGACGAAACAAAGCCAATGCTCCAGACAAAACATACGTAGATTTTTCCGTAGAATCGTAATCTGCAACAAGAAACCATTGAAGATTTCAAAGTTGCCCGCCGCCATCCACGCACGTGACGGGGTGGGGGTCGAGTGTGGTATCACTGGATGTCCCCCTCAGAGGCAAACAAATTAGAATTATAACTATTTGATCCGATGTGTAGTTTCTGAGATATTTCAGTCTTCAGTTCATTTGATCCCTGTACATTCTGCCTCTACATCTACTCCTCCAGTCTTCCTCTATCATCAAGGTCATCACACTTACCACCCTTTATATTTTTATCTACTGCAACCCCTTCTGCTGCCATCACTCAATTTCCGGTACCGGCACTACAAGAACGCCACTAGTCAGCAGGAGCATCAACTCATCTTCACAGGCCTGAACTTCACCAGCCTCATAAAATGCAGCACCAACATCACCGGCATCTACAGCGGCTCTGCCTGCATTCTCGTCTTACCAAAAGGACACTGCTCCACCTAAATAGTTCCCCCTTACAAGTCACAACCCAGCACTCAGAAAACATCCTCCAGAAACTCATTACAATAAAACTCCTCAAAGACCAATCAGTAAAGATTTCTAACTTAACCCTGGAATCAAAGAGTCCAACAGAATCCCAAATACTAGAATTCCTCTATCGTCTCATCTGCTATCACCTCTAAAATATATCCTTCAACCCATTCTTTTGTTTTGTCACAACCAGACACTAGATTCATCAAACCCAAGTCATATTCTTGGATATCTTGGTAGTACCTTCACAATCAAAATATTTATCAAAAAATACGTCCACATGTCCTGAAATTCACTCCATCCTGTTACAGATGTTCCCCATCATAGCTCTGGTTTTTACTGCTTCCTTGTTATCAGCTGCTCTGCAACACTGCAGAAACATGGATCTCCCTGTCACCCACCTTCACTAATTACTGTAATCAGCTGATGTGGACCCGAGATCACGGCAGGAAAGGTGGAGCAAGAGCTCGTCTCCAAATCTGACACTCAGATAAGAACAATTTAACGCATCTGCAATAATTCCTGCACCACGTTTCTCGTTCACATCTTCACTGAATACCTACCAAACACTGACCACCTTATTACACATGGCGCCCTCGTATTCCATTGTTGACACCATATGAGCCGGCCGTGGTGGCCGAGCGGTTCTAGGCACTTCAATCCGGAACCGTACGACTGCTACGGTCGCAGGTTCGAATCCTGCCTCGGGCATGGATGTGTGTGATGTTCTGAGGTTAGTTAGGTTTAAGTAATTCTAAGTTCTAGGGGACTGATGACCTCAGATGTTAAGTCCCATAGTGCTCAGAGCCATTTGAACCATAGTGATGTCAACACTGACTTACCTACTCTCATAAATATAGGGCGAAATCTTCTGTGACTAAATTCTAATACCTTATCCTCATCTGCCCAAGTGAAACAGGACTCCACCCTAACAACTCCCCGTGCCTCAGCCTACCACAGAAGACATTATCCATTTCTTAATGACCGTCCTTCAGAAAATCCACTCTTTTGAATTACGCCATACTCTTCAGAAAATAATCCTAGATGTTCGTTCCATATTCATATTCTCCAAACCAGTGCATTTCCCATTCTCCCGTGTGGATAACTTTCTATAATCCCACTTTCGATCAACCTTGTGCAGCACATTCAATCTTACCGAACTCAATCTCTCTTCTACAACAAATCTTTTCGTATAATCCCAAGCCTCGCCACCTTCGCCTATCAACTAACGCCCCTGACACGTAAAACAAAACCAGCTCCTCATTCACATATCATATTGACATCCCCTCTTCACAAACTCACTCCTACCACTGCATTTACGTGGATTTCGTCATTGAAAGTCCTGCATATTGAACCTCTATCAACAGTATTGACAGTACACCAACCTTAAAAGGATCACCCCTTAAGCCGGCCGAAGTGGCCGTGCGGTTGAAGGCGCTGAAGTCTGGAACCGTAAGACCGCTACGGTCGCAGGTTCGAATCCTGCCTCGGGCATGGATGTTTGTGATGTCCTTAGGTTAGTTAGGTTTAACTAGTTCTAAGTTCTAGGGGACTAATGACCTCAGCAGTTAAGTCCCATAGTGCTCAGAGCCATTTGAACCATTTTTGATCACCCCTTAAGCCATCCGCATCACATAACTATCATTATTTTTAAATTTTATTCGCGTTCTATCATATTTTTATGTTGTAACCTCCTTTGAATGCCTTAAACGTGCATGGTTGAAGAGTGGCGAAGCATCAAGCAAGGCACATCGGCCCGAACCGTTGCAGCAGAGAAGGCTATGAGACGACGTCAGCCAACAGAACGCTCACTAGGACCACACTACGACAGGAGCGGCCTCTCTACACGCAGAGATTATAACGGCCGCTCCAGCTATTCTCGGCGGCACTAGAAGACGCACTAGAAGACGAGCTGTTATCCTAACTCTTTAGCCGTGATTTGTGATCTATATTAATTGCTTGCATGGAAATTATTTGTATCGAACGACAATGATTATTTGCATGTCGCCATTTGCTTGCGACACCGTCATTGTAAATCCTCTAAGTTAAGTATTGTCAATTCAGTTTACAACGATAAAGTCCATTAATAAGATTTGCTTGAATGTTGTCAAGCTATCCGAGAAAACAGCTTCCTAGGCACCCTGTATTAGACGAGTGGGCATGATCTCATAGGCCGCATTGCTGCCGCCAGCCCGCCTCTTCTGAAGGGAAATGAAAAGAACAACAAAGAAAAAATATCAGCACAGCAGTTTGTTATATGCTCGGTAGGAAGCAACGTGGGAATATAGTTTAATTATCTCTTGAGGGCAGGAAAAGAATTTTTTCTATATTGAAGATATTACTTAGCTCGCTCATTTCTCCCTTTTTTTTAAGCTCTGTACGTAGTACATCCAGGGTTCCAACACAAATACGTAGAGCAATTCCAACAATGAGATGCTTGTTTGAGGGGTGGAGGGTAATAATGAGTTGGGCTGCAATCGGAGAATTACATGAAATTGTTGGAATAATGGACAATATATCGTACAACCACACTGAAGGCAAAAGAAGGTGAATTTGAAAACAATTTAAATTGGAAACAATAATACATGCAGTACCCTCTACAAGACACCGAATGTGGACGTCCTCCATACAAATGTAGGTGAAACCAATTTTATCTTCCAGTAGGACAATGTAGTAATAAAACTACCACAAGTTCTATAATATGGTTTCCTTTAAACACTTCACAACAACTTTCACTTCCGTCTCTCTACTTACGCACGTTAAAAATATTTGGAATGTATTAGACTCCTGGGGCCGAAAGAAAACAAACTTTAAATGAAAGTGTTATGATGAAACCACTTCCGCAAATGTGAATGAAACATCGGGAGTGGAGGCAATGAAACTGGCAGACATTGGTAAATACTACAAAAGAAGTCTTCTGAATATGAAAGAAGGTATCTGTTTAACATAGCACTTAATATAACACTGTCTGCGCCATGTCTTTTGTGTCAAGCTTTTGCCCTTATTTCTTTCTAAATAAAAGTTACGATTTCGTGTTTCCAGGCTTCTTTACATGTTGATACTGTCACAGAAATTCATCTCCAAACAAACATCAACATCAATTTATATTCGTGCCAGGACACTTTTTTAGTTTCTGGATATGTTCAGTCGATGTCAGAATGACTTTTGAACACATGAAGTGTTAAACAAAGAAGAGAAAACCTTTTTGTCACAATTCTTGTTGTGCTTCTAAAATAGACGCTTATTTAAAGGTTCATTTTATTTTACTAAATGTTTCGTTTTCATGTGTAAAATAACTATTAAATGAGCTATAAATAAGCAGCTCTTGGCCGGCCGAAGTGGCCGTGCGGTTCTAGGCGCTGCAGTCTGGAACCGCGGGACCGCTACGGTCGCAGGTTCGAATCCTGCCTCGGGCATGGATGTGTGTGATGTCCTTAGGTTAGTTAGGTTTAACTGGTTCTAAGTTCTAGGGGACTAATGACCTCAGAAGTTGAGTCCCATAGTGCTCAGAGTCATTTGAACGATTTGAATTAGCAGCACTTGTTTTTGTGAAAACAGTGATTCGTCTCCTAAACAATTCCAGTGTCTGAACACATGTGACTAAAGATAGAGCAGTGGTAAGTGAGTAAATATACGGAGAAACATTCGAAATGTTTGGTCTGTAATGAACATATAACGAACTTTCACCTACAGAAAATGAGGTATTACTGTTGGCGTCAGCGTACGTACTATAACACTCTTTCATACTACTCTATATTGTACTAAATTTTTATTATGATCTTATTAGTAATGGGTTTTTTTGCAATCAGATTCAAAGTTGTATACTGGTCTCCGAAAGACCCTACATTTAGAATACCAAACAATGTGGATGCCTATTAAATCACTTCTATTGTGCCACACGAAACTGCAGTTACGAGTTGCAGCAAGATAAAATAACAATCACCAGTTCAGTTCGGATATAATTTTTAGTGAGTAAAGAAACTGTAATAATTAACCCCAAAAATTCAATTACTAATTAACGCCCTTAATTAAATACTTCATTAGACACGTAATGTGACAACTTTTCCTTGTAGTCTTGATTATGCACAGTACTGTGAGACACAAAGTAACCAGAAAATCACCCACTCACATTAACTATTACAAATACACGTAAGTGAGCATACAGTTTCCACAATTTACAAACAATGAAATGCTAAACACAATTTAATCATTTATAGTGATGTGTACTGAATATATCTGTCAGAATAAAGTTACTTTTAGTTAACTTTTTATGAAATTCGAATTCTGCTACAACAAGTTGCAACAGTGGAATTTGCAACCTTTTTAACTAGACTCAATAGACAAATTGTTTATCAAAGTAATACGTGTTTCTGAGAGCATTTGTTAAGAAAATGAGGTAGTTTTTCTTTATAATGCGACGCTAAGGTAAATTTCAGGGTCTGGGGCAGGAACGTATTACCGGTTGCATCAGTTGGTTCAGTAACATTTTGTTTGCACACGTTAATTAAACTTTATCGATAACAGAACATACAGTAAGTACTGACCCATGTGATTTACAATACTAAAGAAAGCAGCACCAGGCCTGCAGGGGACGCGGCGAAACGCTGCTTCGGGGTGTCGGATAATACGTGGTTTTAGTCTCTGTGTTTACATTGCTCACAAATGGCTCTTCCTATGATAAACAAATGCCATGGAATAACGTTTAAACATTCCACATCTGTACCAATAAATCTAATGGCAATGCCAGGAAAAAATTCCTTTCAGTTACGTAAATCTTAGCCTCATATCCAATATGGGATGTGTTCACAATTTGTAGAAGGTGTCTTTGAAGCTCAGATGGTGACGAGAGTGACATTTGCGACTTATCAATGACCGTATGATACGGTCAGTCACCAGCTACTACTAGTCAAGGTCTACAATCCGTCCAAAGATTTAGGTCAAACCTGACTCATCGCCTCCCTTCTGCAGATACGCAGGTTCTTCGTCGACTTTAAAGGACAGCTTAGTCGATGGAGACTACATAAGAATGACCTCCTCGAAAGAAGTGTTTTGGCTCCAATTCTGTGTAATATGTAGACGCACGACCAACCTACAGCCCCAAACACCAGGAACTTCTTATATGCTGACGACCTCGCTCTAGCCACCAAGAGCACAGATTTTCAATCAGTGGAGAACATCCTCACGAATGCCCTTGAAGATCTATCCAGATACTACAACACAAACCAACTTAAACCAAACCATTCAAAGACCCTACTGCGTATTGATTTTCATTTGAGAAACAAGGAAGTTGAAATAATGAGTGGTCGGGGGTCAAATTGGAACACTACGAGACTCCTAAATACCTAGGAGTCACACTTGACAGATCTCTCACTTTCAAAAAGCATTGCATGAAATGCAAGTCGAAAGTTTCCAACAGGAACAATCTCCTACGAAAACTGCCCGTATCACAGTGGGGTAGACAACCTGAAACAATCCGAACATTTGCAATGGCACTATGCTATTCTGAGGCAGAGTACGCCTGTCCTGTTTGGTATAATTCAACTCATGCCAAACAGGTGGATGTAGCTCTCAACAAAGCCTGTAGATTTATAACAGGTTGCTTGAAGTCCACTCCAGTCGAATGGCTTTACCACCTCGCAGGAATAGCACCACCACCTGTTCGAAGAGAGATAGCTGTGAACAAGGAAAGAAAGGAAGTGGAACAGGAAATTACCCATACTTTGCATGGGTATGAACCGCATCCGTCTGAAGTCAACGAAGAGTTTCCTTAGGACATCAAAAGAACTTATAGCCACTGCTGAGAAAGCTAGGTTACAACTGTGGAGGGCTAAGACATACCTTCCCCCTGGTTGGAAAAGAGTTGCCGATGCTTTACCTTCAGGCCATGAAGGGGAATGGACAACTTGGAAGCCCATGAATAGACTGACAGTCGGAGTTGGAGTTGGAAGCTCAAGAGTTAACTTGGCAAGATGGGAATATACTGATCCATATGATATTCGTTGTGACTATGGAGAAGAACGGACAGTTCGAAGCATGTTTCGGTGTAGATTGTGCGCAGTCTCGATCTTCAACAACCAACAGAAAATGCACTGGAAGTGGCCAATTTTTGGTGAAAAGTAATTTAACCATAACTGTGTAAAATGCATGTACATGTACCTGTATGTTTCTGACACGAGAGTAATAATACGAGGGCAGTTCAATAAGTAATGCAACACATTTTTTTCTCGGCCAATTTTGGTTGAAAAAACCGGAAATTTCTTGTGGAATATTTTCAAACATTCCCGCTTCGTCTCGTATAGTTTCATTGACTTCCGATAGGTGGCAGCGCTGTACGGAGCTGTTAAAATGGCGTCTGTAACGGATATGCGTTGCAAACAATGGGCAGTGATCGAGTTTCTTTTGGCGGAAAACCAGGGCATCTCAGATATTCATAGGCGCTTGCAGAATGTCTACGGTGATCTGGCAGTGGACAAAAGCACGGTGAGTCGTTGGGGAAAGCGTGTGTCATCATCGCCGCAAGGTCAAGCAAGACTGTCTGATCTCCCGCGTGCGGGACGGCCGTGCACAGCTGTGACTCCTGCAATGGCGGAGCGTGCGAACACACTCGTTCGAGATGATCGACGGATCACCATCAAACAACTCAGTGCTCAACTTGACATCTCTGTTGGTAGTGCTGTCACAATTGTTCACCAGTTGGGATATTCAAAGGTTTGTTCCCGCTGGGTCCCTCGTTGTCTAACCGAACACCATAAAGAGCAAAGGAGAACCATCTGTGCGGAATTGCTTGCTGAGGGTGACAATTTCTTGTCAAAGATTGTTACAGGCGATGAAACATGGGTTCATCACTTCGAACCTGAAGCAAAACGGCAATCAATGGAGTGGCGCCACACCCACTCCCCTACCAAGAAAAAGTTTAAAGCCATACACTCAGCCGGTAAAGTCATGGTTACAGTCTTCTGGGACGCTGAAGGGGTTATTCTGTTCGATGTCCTTCCCCATGGTCAAACGATCAACTCTGAAGTGTATTGTGCTACTCTTCAGAAATTGAAGAAACGACTTCAGCGTGTTCGTAGGCACAAAAATCTGAACGAACTTCTCCTTCTTCATGACAACGCAAGACCTCACACAAGTCTTCGCACCCGAGAGGAGCTATCAAAACTTCAGTGGACTGTTCTTCCTCATGCACCCTACAGCCCCGATCTCGCACCGTCGGATTTCCATATGTTTGGCCCAATGAAGGACGCAATGCGTGGGAGGCACTAAGCGGATGATGAAGAAGTTATTGATGCAGTACGACGTTGGCTCCGACATCGACCAGTGGAATGGTACCGTGCAGGCATACAGGCCCTCATTTCAAGGTGGCGTAAGGCCGTAGCATTGAATGGAGGTTACGTTGAAAAATAGTGTTGTGTAGCTAAAAGATTGGGGAATAACCTGGTGTATTTCAATGCTGAGTGAAACAACCCCTGTTTCAGAAAAAAAAGTGTTGCATTACTTATTGAACTGCCCTCGTAAATGATGGCTGAAAACTGAATGGGTTTTATTTAACTTTGACGCATTCTCTTCGCACTCTCCACCATTTCCATTGGCGCGATTCTGCCCCCATAATACAGAGAGGCTCGCCTCTTCTTTTTCCTATCATGTCATGGACAGTAGTAAACTGACCATACACATGGGCCAGTAAACCATATATTTTCAGATTACATATTCGTATAGAAATGATTCGTATTCGGTAAAAAGAAAAATCACAAATACACACAAATATTAACAGACTAAATGCGGAATACAGGTAAAAAATCAGCAAACGATTGAAAATTACGACTGACATAAAATATTAGTATTACAGTAATAACAACTGTGCTCTACAAAGGAGAGCTACTAGTTGAGGTCTCCTGTCTTGGCCGGCCGTGGTGGCCGAGGGGTTCTAGGTGTTTCAGTCCGGAACCGCACGACTGCTACGGTCGCAGGTTCGAATCCTGCCTCGGGCATGGATGTGTGTGATGTCCTTAGGTTACTTAGGTTTAAGTAGTTCTAAGTTCTAGGGGGCTGATGACCTCAGATGTTAAGTCCCATAGTGCTCAGAGCCATTTGAACCATCTTGATTCTACTGTCTTGAAATATTTCGTTATTCTTCGAATGGTGAATTACGCTCTTTGTATTTTGCCTTTAGGTACTAATGTATGGGGAACAAATACAAGAGTGTATTTTTTTCTGCGGAAAATATGAAATGTTATCAAGTTCATTATTTCGTTTTCGCTGTTGTCAATACGCACAAGTGTTGTGTCTACTACAGCTCCTTTCTACTCACGCCAAAGGAATGATACAGTTGAAATGATATACACTCCTGGAAATGGAAAAAAGAACACATTGACACCGGTGTGTCAGACCCACCATACTTGCTCCGGACACTGCGAGAGGGCTGTACAAGCAATGATCACACGCACGGCACAGCGGACACACCAGGAACCGCGGTGTTGGCCGTCGAATGGCGCTAGCTGCGCAGCATTTGTGCACCGCCGCCGTCAGTGTCAGCCAGTTTGCCGTGGCATACGGAGCTCCATCGCAGTCTTTAACACTGGTAGCATGCCGCGACAGCGTGGACGTGAACCGTATGTGCAGTTGACGGACTTTGAGCGAGGGCGTATAGTGGGCATGCGGGAGGCCGGGTGGAACGTGCCCGTCGACCTGGGACCGGACCGCAGCGACGCACGGATGCACGCCAAGACCGTAGGATCCTACGCAGTGCCGTAGGGGACCGCACCGCCACTTCCCAGCAAATTAGGGACACTGTTGCTCCTGGGGTAATGGCGAGGACCATTCGCAACCGTCTCCATGAAGCTGGGCTACGGTCCCGCACACCGTTAGGCCGTCTTCCGCTCATGCCCCAACATCGTGCAGGCCGCCTCCAGTGGTGTCGCGACAGGCCTGAATGGAGGGACGAATGGAGACGTGTCGTCTTCAGCGATGAGAGCCGCTTCTGCCTTGGTGCCAATGATGGTCGTATGCGTGTTTGGCGCCATGCAGGTGAGCGCCACAATCAGGACTGCATACGACCGAGGCACACAGGGCCAACACCCGGCATCATGGTGTGGGGAGCGATCTCCTACACTGGCCGTACACCACTGCTGATCGTCGAGGGGACACTGAATAGTGCACGGTACATCCAAAGCGTCATCGAACCCATCGTTCTACCATTCCTAGACCGGCAAGGGAACTTGCTGTTCCAACAGGACAATGCACGTCTGCATGTATCCCGTGCCACCCAAGGTGCTCTAGAAGGTGTAAGTCAACTACCCTGGCCAGCAAGATCTCCGGATCTGTCCCCCATTGAGCATGTTTGGGACTGGATGAAGCGTCGTCTCACGCGGTCTGCACGTCCAGCATGAACGCTGGTCCAACTGAGGCGCCAGGTGGAAATGGCATGGCAAGCCGTTCCACAGGACTACATCCAGCATCTCTACGATCGTCTCCATGGGAGAATAGCAGCCTGCATTGCTGCGAAAGGTGGATATACACTGTACTAGTGCCGACATTGTGCATGCTCTGTTGCCTGTGTCTATGTGCCAGTGGTTCTGTCAGTGTGATCATGTGATGTATCTGACCCCAGGAATGTGTCAATAAAGTTTCCCCTTCCTGGGACAATGAATTCACGGTGTTCTTATTTCAATTTCCAGGAGTGTAGTTTTCCTCCTCCAGGCCTACCAGGTGACACATTTGCTATTAGCTGTGAAGAGAAGACCACACCTACGATTGTGGCTCAGCCTACTCACCCAAAAGCTTCGGTCTGAATCTGGAGTCCTCAGACTTTCGTAGGGCTGTGAACTGTGACATCTTTATCTAGGTCTATACTCTGAAAGCCACCTTTCGGTATGTAGCGGAGGGTACTTCGTGTACCGCTGTCACTTTTTCCCTTTCCTGTTGCAGTCGAGAAAGGTTCGCGAGATGGACGACTGTTGACAAACCTCCACATGAATTGGAATCTCTTTCATTCTGCGTACGTGGTCTTTTTTCGAGATGTATGTATGAGGAAGCAATTCATTCGTTGACCCTTCTAGCAACGTATACTCTCGGATTTTGAACAGCAGACCCCACCGTGAAGCAGAAATCCCCTCTTGCAGCGTCTACCATTGGCATTGGCTGGGTTTTCCTGTGGCCCTTTGTCTCTTGCTAAATGAACCTGTAACTGAAGGTTCCGGTCTTTTTTTCTATCATATCTATTTTTTCTATGAGTCCTCTTTAGCATGAATCGCAGGCTGAGGAGCAATATTCAAATGTTGGTCGAACGGAGCTTTTGAAAGTTACAAACTTTGTGGGTATCACAATCCGGATTCTTCTCCAATGAATCTCACAAGTTAACCTACCAAGGGATACACTTCGAGATTGAACGATTTTGAATATTATGTAGTGTAGAGCAAAGTAAGAGAAACATACAGTTCTTTAGTGCCCTACGGCCGTTAAGCAGGTGAAACACACATCTGAAAAAAAAAGCTGAGATGAATATTTCTGAATAAATACAGTTAAAACGGTAACAGATATAAGAAAACTGTAAATGAAAGTTCAATGGTTTTTAATGTACGCTACAACGGGGTACAAAGATTTGTGGGAAAAAATCTTCTTTTCTAAATCCCCTCCCCATCACTATTTTTTCGACATTTGACTAATAGCAAAACGAATATATCGTTAGTATCAAATTTAGCCATATACGATGAAGTGGTAGTCCAAAGACATGTGCTTGTGCTCGGTGGGCAAAATGAGAGTGCATTCAGCATTTGACCCAACAACTACACGCTTCTTCTGCGCAGATTTGCAATGATGTTACAACAATAATTTACAAACAATTTCAATTAATGTAACACAATTGAATCTGGAAAGGCTACAACTTGATAACAGAAAAAGTACACCAAATGTAAAAAGAGGGCACAAATACAACACAATATATTATATATTTAATATAATAAGAATATGTGTGTGTGTGTGTGTGTGTGTGTGTGTGTGTGTGTGTGTGTGTGTGTGTGTAAGACTTACTAAACAAACAAAAAACCCGGCATTACAACTGGCACTGAGGCCGACAAATATCGTGCGCACGTACAGCGATATAGAGATATTTCTAGCTTATTTCAAACAAATACGTATTTGGACTAAGGCTGTATCATGTATGACTGAATCTGGTGTTAATGATGCTATACGTTTTGCCGTTAGTCAAATGTCTAAATGAAAAACGAAATAGTGAGGAGGAGAATACTTCGATAATAATGACTTTTCAGAAAATATGGATGCACTGTTTATTTGGAGTTTATATACATACAGGGTGTTTCAATAAATGTGTTTGCCTCTGTAAGTTACGAAGTAATAGGCGACGGAAATATTTATTGCGGTAGGTCACCATAAGAAACGTTACACTGTCTGCGGAGCTATGAACATCGTTTACTGTGTTATTGTCCAAAGAGTTACAGCAGAAAGATACAATATTTTAAATGGAACAATAGTCGTTTCTATCATGCTCTGGAATTAGTAACACCAGCTGTGTATACATCAATTTAAATTACATTCCTATCACTTTTAGTTTGGGAGCTACAACCTATAAAAGTTTCTGGGGCAGATACCACACACGCTGCGCATAACGCAATGCGCCTTCTAAATTTGGTGCGGCCGCGTTCTATCGTCGCCGGTGTCACGGAGCGAGACGCTTCCTTGATGCGCTGTTAGACCGCCGACTGTCGCTGCACGCGGCCGTATACCCACACAAACTGCCCATTGATGCTGCAGTTACTGACATCGGATGAAGAGGGCATACACGAACAACGAATACGTTGACATGCTGATGCTCGGCGAATGCCGACAGGATGCCGCTGAAGCAGCTATGGCGTACGCAGTGAGATATCCTAAGCGAAGAGCTCCAGCAGCCATTACGTTCTTACGTGCCGAACAACGACTTCGGGAAACAGGTGCTCGGTAATACGCCGCAGTAACAGACGAAGAAGTGAAAGATGTTAGGAGACGGAGGGGTTTGTTTTAGCTGCAGTACACCGCGATCCTCATGTCAGCTTATGAGCCGTTGCTGCAGTCGCTGGTGTCAGTCTCACATCTGTGTGGCGTATAGAACACGGCCACAGGTTTCACCCGTATCACCTGTCACTGACCCAGAAGCTGCTTGGGAACGATTTCCGTGTGACAGTTACATTCTATGAATGGGCCATGCGTAATTTCACGCTGGAGTCTTTACAAGGTGTTATGTTCTCTGATGAGTCCACATTCACAAATGATGGTGCAGTGATTCGCCACAACGTGCACTACTGGGCAGCTGACAATCTTCGGTGAGTACGACCTGTCGACCATCATTGTAGGTGGTCTGTTAATGTATGGTGTGGAATCCTTGGGGATGAAATCATCGGTCCACACTACTTCCCAGGTACGCTGACAGGTGAGTTGTATCGTGCGTTTATAGTCGACAGTTTGTGTGGTCTCCTTGAACATGGGTGTCTACAACGAGAGTCATATGTGGATGCAGCACTATGGTCACTCAGCCCATTCTGCGTGTGCTATTGTGGAAGAACTGGTTCAAATGGCTCTGAGCACTATGGGACTTAACTTCTAAGATCATCAGTCCCCTATAACTTAGAACTACTTAAATCTAACTAACCTAAGGACATCACACACATCCATGCCCGAGGCAGGATTCGAACCTGCGACCTTAGCGGTCACGTGGTTCCAGACTGTAGCGCCTAGAACTGCACGGCCACCCCGGCCGGCTGTGGAATAACTAAACAACAGGTTTACAGAAAGGTGATTGGGGCGCCATGGTCCTCATTCATGGCCCGCAAGGTCGCCCGATTTAACACCATTAGATTTCTTTTTGTGGGGATATCGAAAGGATTGTGTTTATGTCACTGAGCCCACATCCCCAGATGATCTAAAACGGCGCATCAAGGACTCATGTTGCTCCGTGACACCAGCAATGTTACATTTCGTCCGCAGATCCTTTAGAAGGCGCATTGCATCGTCCATTCAGGGACATGGACACATATTTGAACATTTTATTTAAAATCAACTTCCCACCGCCAGAACATCCATCACCCACCACACAGCCATGTAACATATACAACGTGTGGTATCTGCCCCTGAAACTTTGAAGGGCTGTAGCTTCCAAACTAAAAGTGATAGAAATATAATTTAAACTGATGTATACACAGGTGGTGTTACTGATTCCAGTGCATGATAGAAACAACTATTGTTCCATTTAAAAATTGTATCTTTTTGCTGTAACTCTTTGGATAATAACACAATAAACTACACTCCTGGAAATTGAAATAATAACACCGTGAATTCATTGTCCCAGGAAGGGGAAACTTTATTGACACATTCCTGGGGTCAGATACATCACATGATCACACTGACAGAACCACAGGCACATAGACACAGGCAACAGAACATGCACAATGTCGGCACTAGTACAGTGTATATCCACCTTTCGCAGCAATGCAGGCTGCTATTCTCCCATGGAGACGATCGTAGAGATGCTGGATGTAGTCCTGTGGAACGGCTTGCCATGCCATTTCCACCTGGCGCCTCAGTTGGACCAGCGTTCATGCTGGACGTGCAGACCGCGTGAGACGACGCTTCATCCAGTCCCAAACATGCTCAATGGGGGACAGATCCGGAGATCTTGCTGGCCAGGGTAGTTGACTTACACCTTCTAGAGCACGTTGGGTGGCACGGGATACATGCAGACGTGCATTGTCCTGTTGGAACAGCAAGTTCCATTGCCGGTCTAGGAATGGTAGAACGATGGGTTCGATGACGGTTTGGATGTACCGTGCACTATTCAGTGTCCCCTCGACGATCAGCAGTGGTGTACGGCCAGTGTAGGAGATCGCTCCCCACACCATGATGCTGGGTGTTGGCCCTGTGTGCCTCGGTCGTATGCAGTCCTGATTGTGGCGCTCACCTGCACGGCGCCAAACACGCATACGACCATCATTGGCACCAAGGCAGAAGCGACTCTCATCGCTGAAGACGACACGTCTCCATTCGTCCCTCCATTCACGCCTGTCGCGACACCACTGGAGGCGGGCTGCACGATGTTGGGGCGTGAGCGGAAGACGGCCTAACGGTGTGAGGGACCGTAGCCCAGCTTCATGGAGACGGTTGCGAATAGTCCTCGCCGATACCCCAGGAGCAACAGTGTCCCTAATTTGCTGGGAAGTGGCGGTGCGGTCCCCTACGGCACTGCGTAGGATCCTACGGTCTTGGCGTGCATCCGTGCGTCACTGCGGTCCGGTCCCAGGTCGACGGGCACGTGCACCTTCCGCCGACCACTGGCGACAACATCGATGTACTGTGGAGACCTCACGCCCCACGTGTTGAGCAATTCGGCGGTACGTCCACCCGGCCTCCCGCATGCCCACTATACGCCCTCGCTCAAAGTCCGTCAACTGCACATACGGTTCACGTCCACGCTGTCGCGGCATGCTACCAGTGTTAAAGACTGCGATGGAGCTCCGTATGCCACGGCAAACTGGCTGACACTGACGGCGGCGGTGCACAAATGCTGCGCAGCTAGCGCCATTCGACGGCCAACACCGCGGTTCCTGGTGTGTCCGCTTTGCCGTGCGTGTGATCATTGCTTGTACAGCCCTCTCGCAGTGTCCGGAGCAAGTATGGTGGGTCTGACACACCGGTGTCAATGTGTTCTTTTTTCCATTTCCAGGAGTGTATGTTCATAACCCCGCAGACAGTGTAACGCTTCTTATGATGACCTGCCGCAATAAATATTTCCGTCGCCTATTACTTCGTAACTTACAGAGGCACACATTTAGTGATAAGTTGTACCGTTTCTACGCTATTCATTTCGAAATATATAACTCAGTTTTTTCCATGGGGTTGTACCACCCCCCTTAAAAATAAAAAAAATACGTGTCTCTTATATTCCTTTACACTATAACATACTAAAAGCCGCTCAAAATCGAAGTGTATCGCTTGGGTAGGTTTACTTGTCAGTCTATCACCTGCCTTATTCGTGATAAGTTTTATGTGGTCGTTCCATTTTAAATCACTCTCGGTTCATTCTCCTAGAAATTTGGTGTACATCCGAAGTTTCTTTTACGTATGAAATCTTCTTCTCTTTGTGAATGATATGCTGTGTTTTGTTTGATAGACACCCTTAAATCTAATCAAACTACTGGCTTGATATTCCGTACTCTTTTATTTGGTTCAACAGGTTGCAATGCGGACCTGTATCGAATGGATAAGGAAGTCAAGGAACGCAGCATTAATCTGGGCGCCAGTATCGACTGATTTCATGGGTCTCGCGTACGGACAGAGCAAGATGGGGTTTACACGAGAGTTTTTTCAGAACGCATCTCGATTCTTGCATATTCGATCGAAAGATATGTCATAATGCAATGAAGAAGGAAGATTGAGGGCCGTCCTGTCGGCGTCGTGCCCATAAGGAACGGAGCACAAAAATGGATAGAAAAGAAATCTGCAGTGTCCTTTTCAAAGGAATTATCCCGACATTTGGCTTGTTCTATTCGGGGGAAATATGGAAGACCTAAACCTGGGCGGCTGGACAGGGCTTTGAAACTCAGGCTTCCCGAATGCGAGAACTCTGTCATGCCACTGCGCCATCTCGTTCCTTCAGAAATACGATAATTATACTAATGTGTTCATATTATATTGTCCCTACCCGCAGCGGCATTTAATAAATCGTCAATGAAAAGATTGCTTTGATCTGACACAATGACATGAATTAGACACTCATCCTACAAGTACACACATAGGTGGGTAACAGTAGGTGTTAGGGGCTTTAGGATGATCTGCTTTCAACTTGTTTACCTACGTAACACAATCTTTTTAGTAATTGTCACACTCATCCCGATTCACTTTTAATATCGAATCTGTTTATTAATAATGAATTTCAGAAGATAGGTTTTTCTCTTTCTCAGCACGTGTCGCCTCATACGGTGCCTATCGCTACAGGTACTAGATGAGAGACATTGCAATGTCTGTGTAGCCTCATTTTTCAACTCCAGCTTCTTGCTGTTTACATGAGTAAATGAAGATTAATTTTTCTGCAAGTAGTTTACAGGTCTTCGGTGTTTCTATATGTATGTATTTATTGAAGTGAATATTTACACACTGAAATGAAAAAGAAAAAAATATATCAACCAGTCGAGAATGAAGTGTTTGTGGAATGAAAGGTGACGAAATTTTGAGATTTAGAACCCTGAAAAACGCACGATTGTATCACGCTAAAGTTTCTGCTTCCATAATGACGTATGTCAATCACTAAACATGTGGTATTATAGCGCTTTTCTTGTGTTAATTCATGTTATATTATGTTACTGTGCAGACTCGAGTTTCACTTATGCATTGTACATTTTTGTCTCTGTTTGGTTTTGTGTACCTTTTATTTGAGGAATTCGTTTGCTACCGGCGGCATAGAGGCACAGTAGCGAGAATATGCCAGACTGGCTGGCTCTGAGCACTATGGGACTTAACTGCTGTGGTCATCAGTCCCCTAGAACTTAGACCTACTTAAACCTAACTAACCTAAGGACATCACACACATCCATGCCCGAGGCAGGATTCGAACCTGCGACCGTAGCGGTCACGCGGCTCCAGACTGTAGCGCCTAGAACCGCAAGGCCACACCGGCCGGCTATATGCCAGGCAGAAGATTCATTGAACCCTAATGAACAATGATGAAGAAGAGAACATCGAGCTTCGTTGTATATTTTCAGCTATCTCTTGTCTGAAGTCTCTGGAGAGAGCTCTATGATGACAGAATCGCAAGAGACATCATATGCTGTGTAACTGAGATTGAACGTCGAGTAATTTGTTAACGAGAAATCCAATCTACTGTTTCATGTGGTGTACTATGGATCGAGAACTGTACGGGAGTTCTGCGCAATCATAGTTCAATGTAGTATTACTAAGACAAATTGCAACCGCTCCCACGCACTTGGAGACCGTCATTCAAAAGAAATTCTACAAGGATAAGAAGTCCGAGTCTCGAAAAAGAATGAGAGGCACAAACGTTCCTAATGGTTCAGAAATATAAAGAATTTATGTTTCAAGATTAATACGACACTAATAGTTATTAAGAAAAAATAATATGTAGGATGAATATAAGAGAGGGTTTAAATGAAAAAGAACGGCAGTCATAACTCTGTGTTTGTATAACGATGCTAACAGCCGGAACCCAAGCGCAACAACTGTGAAACGTTAAGGCATCAAGAAACATTACATGAACGTCAAAAAACGTGACACGTACCAACTTCAAAGAGAACGATACAGTGTATTTGATATTCACCATTTACTTGGAAGCTAATTTTGCTTATCAGCAGATAAACAAATCATTGCTAATCACGGGGACTGTCATGAAACACTATAAATATACATATCGTAAATATCTACCTATTACTATGTGTCTTAATGTTAAGTAACTGCTAATGACTTTGTCGTTGTAGATGATTAACAATTTGTGTCATCCACGATTGCCTTGAAACGTTTAATTACAAAATCGCCACACTTTATTTTGTAAATTGAAATTTTGTTTGTACCCACCGGATAGTACTGCTTCTGGCTGATGGTCGCTGTGTAGTGGTGTCGTCGGTCGCAGCTGTCATCGCTGCGTGCAGGTGGAACCGCTACCGGCGGCAGCTCGGTGTATTGAATCAACCGCAGTTCTCACTACGTTTGGAAGCGTCAACTCGTAGTCATATGTTGACCTGCAGCTGTGTTATCCGTTGCCAGCTGGTGCCTGGTAGATGGTGATGAAAGTTGTGTTACACTTACGTACGTCCATTTAGTATATGCTTGTGCGTACTATTAATGACGCTGCACTACCTCTTCTGTACTGCTCTTGGTTATTTCTTCATGTATTTCTATTAGAGCTGACAAAAGTCATGGGCTACTTCCTGATATCATGTCGGACATCCTTCTGCTCGGTGCAGTGTAGCAGCTCGACCTGGCATCGACTACACAAGTCGCTGGAAGTCCCCCGCAGAAATATTGAGCAATGCTGCCTCTATAGCCGTCCATAACTGCAGAAGTGTTGCCAGTGCTGTATTTTGTGCATGAAATGACATCTGGATTATGTCCCATGTCGGTCGATCTGTGTGACCAGATCATTGTCCAGAACGTTCTTCAAACCTGCCGCGAACAATTGTGGTCCAGTGACATGGCGCATTGTCATCCATAAAAATTTCATTGTTCTTTGGGAACATGAAGCTCATGAATGGCTGCAAATGGTCTCTACATAGCCGAACATAGCCATTCCCAGTCAGTAATCTGTTCAGTTGGACCAGAAGATCCAGTACATTCCACGTAGGCGCATCCCACACCATTATGGAGCCACCACCAGCTTGCACAGTGCGTTATTGACGACTTGGGTCCATGGCTTCGTGGGATCTGCACCACACTCTACCCCTACTACCAGCTCTTATCAACTGAAACCGGGTGTCATTTGACGAGGCCAGTCGCTCAGGGTCCGAACCGCCCAGGAGAGGCGCTGCAGGCGATATTGCAGGCATTCGCGTCAGTCATCTCCTACCACAGCCCATTAACGCCAAATTTCGCTTCACTGTCCAAACGGATACGTTTCTCGTATGTCCCACATTGATTTCTGCGGTTATTTCACGCAGTATTGCTTGTCTCTGAGCACTAACACCTCCACGCAAACGTCCTGCTCTCGGTCGGTAAGTGAAGACCGTCGCCCACAGCTTTGTCAGTGGTAAGATGTAATGCCTGAAATGTGGTATTCTCAGCACACTCTTGACGTTGTGGTCACGGAATATTAGGTTTCCTAACGATTGCCAAAGTGGAATGTCCCATGCGTGTAGCTCCAACTACCATTCCGCGTTCAAGGTCTGTTAATTCCTGTCGTGCGGCCATAATCACGTAGAACACCATTTCACACGGATCACTTGAGTACAAATAACAGCTCCGCCAATGCAGTGCCCTTTTATACCTGCTGTATGCGATACTACCGCCATCTGTACATGTACAATCGCTATCCCATGACTTTTGTTAGCTCAGTGTACGTCAGAGTGGAGTGCCGATCGGCTCAGTCTGCAATCATTGCCCAAGATCACAGCATCACCTCACTACCGCCAGCAGCACGATAATTGCATTAGAAATACCGTGCAGAAAAGTTTGTAGTCAATTTTACTTTGAGAAAAGAGACTATTATCTTGTACTGTGTGAAGTGATATCTCTGTTTTCAGTGGCAGTAATAAATACACATGACACTCCTGTGGCAATTGATTGTATCAAAGTTAAGTATTTCACCATGTTCAAGTTACAATAAAGTTATCTAACATTCTGTATGTGATATAACATCAACTCGGCCTCCCCAAAAAGTAATGTAAGAATCCTCCACTGTGCCGACGGGTGTTTTTTCGTTCGACAGAAGAACGACTGTCCTCAGGTACCTATAAGGTAAACGCTGTTAAGCGAAAGCACGGCTGGCGTAGCGACCAAGGCATCTGACAATAAGAGAACTTTTGTTTGTTTGCTCACCAAATACATTGTGCAGTTTTAATTTTTTTTATCGTAATTGATGTGAATAGGAGGATTCTTATGGTAAGTAGATCGATAAGGAATAATGACAAGACAGCCAAATAAATTTATCAAACGACTTGGATTACTAAAGAATTAAAATTGCAGTGTGCATCTGGAAATCGAGTGGGATTTGCACAACGGCGCGAATGCAATAACGATTCATAGCGTCATTCACGGTCAATTTTCAGCATCGATTTTTCAGGCGATGTTACTGTACGGTAATCCTGGAAAAAAAGAAGTTTTAAAATGTAAACCAAAACTGTTTTCTGGAAGAGACGATCAGTTGAGTGAAGATTACATGCATTAAATGTTCTTAGTGTTGCGAGTATATTTGCTTCGAATGCTTATATGAGAAGCACCATCCATGGAATTCTTCGAAAGAAAGTGAGGGCATGTAACAGAATGAGTGAAAGTGCCATTATGATGTGACAAGGATTAAAACTTCAACTTCCTTGCTAATACAAATTGCTTAAGAATTTTATTTGCCTACTTTGTTTTTCTGCTTGCCTTATTAAAGATCCTATTCTTACCAATTTCAATGCGGAAAAACGGGAAAAAACAGCAGAATCCATTTTGCAATCAAATACAACTTCTGTGCTCTCAAGGCAGATGTCTTTTCTCGATTCCAAGGAAATTATGCGTTTACGGATCCCATAAGAGATATGAAACCTTCCTCTTGTGAGTGCATCTCACGCCAGTCCACCCACCAAGGAAACCTCTCTGGCAGTGTCGGAAAAAGGGAACTAGATCCTCTGATGGGATTCTATCGCGTTGACGACTTGGTTACAAAGGCGAACGTGTGTTATAAAGCATCCGCTAAGTGTTTTGTTAATAATGTTATGAATATCAATACCATTGCGTCAAACTGTGTGTATTATCTCGCAAATACACATGGTGGCGTATTTAAAAGTAGCCCACCTCCCCTTTGAATGCGAATACAATATTTCGACTTCTGATAGAGAGAAAACAGTTACAACAATGGACAGTTTTATCCAACGATCGACTGTTAGCATTCTTCTGTCAGTATTTCAGTTTATTTCATTAATAAAGTTAACATTCTTCTTTGCGGCCTGCAAAATGACTTTCTCGATAGAAGGAAGAATTGAAATTGTGGAAGAATATGTGAAAACTGGTTTGATTAAGGGAAGTCGCAAAATTTTCTCGGTCAAATATCCGAATAGAGGACTACCAGCAAAGTGAGCAATATAGAATCTGCATAAAAATTGGTGCACCTACGGATCTGTGCAAAATGTAAAAGGGCAAAGAATTCCTCAGCTCGAACACCAGAAGTTATTGCAGACTTTCGGGAAAGAATTATTCAGATCCCAGAGGAGTCAACGAGTAAATTGGCCCAACAGGAGCCTGTAAGTAGGAGGAGTTGCCAGCGGATATTGAAAAGTCTTAATCTGAAGCCACATCGTATGACGGTCGTGCAGCACTTACGAGAGGATGACCGTCAAAAATATGTAGATCCTAGCACGTGGCTTTTGAATAACTTCAACGATGGTTTGTTAGACCCTTTCCATTCCATCATGAGTGATGAAGCACAGTTTCGTCTTTCCGGTCATGTGAATTCACAGTACACGAGGTACTGGACAACGGAGAACCTTAAAACAATATTTGTGAGCAACCACTCCATGATGAAGAAATCAGCGTTTGATGCGGTGTAATAGGAGTTCGCATAATTGGATCGATATTTTTGACACTACCCTCAACATATCAATATACGGATACATTTTGTGCTCAACCCACTGCATTTGAAAGACAATACAGCTTCTTCCAGCAAGATGGGACAACATGCCACGCGTAGTAAGGCATTCCTGGAACGCGTCCATGAGGAACGAACTGTCAACCATTTTATGGCCACCACGTTCGCCGCATCTAGTAACACGTGGTTTTTCCTGTGGGGACACTTAAGGAGCAAGGTCTACGAAACAGGAACTGAAGGACAACATCAGCAGTGAAATTGCCGTCATCGAAGTCCGAACTTTACCCCGGGTGTATCTGAGTATGCTTAGACGTGCACAGCTGTGTATTGATGACGTAGGTGGTCACTTTCAGTGTCTTCTATAAATGTGTTTTCACTGTATTTTTCACTGTAAATAAATGGTAAGGCCATTTCAGCTCTTCGTGTCTGTAATTTCACTGCATTTCCTTTGTACTTACACGGGCTAGTTTTATCAGCGCCACCCGTTATATTTTCTAATTGAAAAAATAAACCCAAAGATGATGATGAAATTTCACTGATGCGTGTATGGATGTTAAACAAGAAATATTGTATTTGCTCAGGGCAGGAACCTACCTCCGTAATCATTAGCATTCTTTATCATTTTAATGTTTACTGTCATGAAACGGTATCCATTGTCAAAACTATCTTATTGGAATTTACGCGGCAGCCTCTGATCTTCCTTATTAATGTCTGTATGAGTAATACAGGCATCTTTTTCTGAATATGTCACGTACGTTGGGGGAATTATACTCTAACAGTCTAACGTCTGTATTAGGTACGGCAATGAAAAAGTTGGGACGAGAAATGTATTTCACAAGTATGTTTTCGTACTTTTAATTGCTTGTGATTTTCACATTGAATATCCGTGTCACAGAGTGTCTTCATAAGCGCCTAACAGGAATGAAGAATTTACCAAATCCCACTGCCACCAAGGCTTGTGTTGGACTCTGTTGTAAATGCGGCGACTGAAATCGCGCCGTGCCTGTGTAATTTCCCTGCTCTGCGAAATAAGCGTTTAATGTCGTACATTACCCCAGCAGCTCTGTAGTTTTAATTTAACATTAACTGCTGTATCGGTATAATCATGCTACATATCCACTGCTGTAAAATGTAATGTGTGACAGTTCATGAATTTAAGCTAGAAGCGCTTTGCAGGAAATAAGCAAGTAAACAATGTCACTGGTTGCAGTCTAAACAGTAAATGAAAATTACCTAGAACAAATTGCTCCTGGGAAAATGAGACCACACCAAGCGGCCTGAAGCAGTGTTTATCGTCCAACTTGTTGCTCGATAAACTGTTTTTTCGAATTGTTCCAGCGAAGAATACTGCAAATTTTATGTTTTAGGCTGCACATCATTCAACGATATTTAATGTACAAGACAGTCTTATCTAAGTTTTAATGAACAATGATAATTTTGTTCATAGCACGGAAAGTTTAGCTGGCGGGTAGGAGGTGGAGAGGGTGCGAAGTAGTGGGAGAAGGGAGCGGGGAAGACGCGAAGATTATCAGATGTATAAGTAAATGCAATTCCTAACTTGAGAGCCCACCCAAATTTCTCACATACTCAGTCATACGTGTGACGCCGAGCACTACACTGAACGCATTAACAACCAATACTTAAAGATATATGTATACATCTTTGAAAGAACAGACACCAGCCGTCTCACTCATTACTCATGGAAGACATTCTTACCAACTCCCGTAAGAGTTCGGGGAATATGAGTGCATCCGCACAGAAGAAGATGGTCATGCCCGGTATGGTCAGAACTATATAACTTATACAGGGTGTTACAAAAAGGTACGGCCAAACTTTCAGGAAACATTCATCACACACAAATAACGAAAAGATGTTATGTGGACATGTGTCCGAAAACGCTTAATTTCCATGTTAGAGCTCATTTTAGTTTCTTCCACCTATGCTCAATGGAGCACGTTATCATGATTTCATACGGGATACTCTACCTGTGCTGCTAGAACATGTGCCTTTACAAGTACGACACAGCATGTGGTTTATGCACGATGGAGCTCCTGCACATTTCAGTCGAAGTGTTCGTACGCTTCTCAACAACAGATTCGGTGACCGATGGATTGGTAGAGGCGGGCCAATTCCATGGCCTCCACGCTCTCCTGACCTCAACCCTCTTGACTTTCATTTATGGGGGCATTTGAAAGCTCTTGTCTACGCAACCCCGGTACCAAATGTAGAGACTCTTCGTGCTGGTATTGTGGACGGCTGTGGTACAATACGCCATTCTCCAGGGCTGCATCAGCGAATCAGGGATTCCATGCGACGGAGGTTGGATGCATGTATCCTCGCTAACGGAGGACATTTTGAACATTTCCTGTAACAAAGTGTTTGAAGTCACTCTGGTACGTTCTGTTGCTGTGTGTTTCTATTCCACGGTTAATGTGATTTGAAGAGAAGTAATAAAATGAGCTCTAACATGGAAAGTAAGCGTTTCCGGACACATGTCCACATAACATATTTTCTTTCTTTGTGTGTGAGGAATGTTTCCTGAAAGTTTGGCCGTACCTTTTTGTAACACCCTGTATAGATATGGTGTCTGTCCTTAGGGACAGGTCAGAAAGAACAGACACCATTGATGACCTGCTGCCTTACGGGACTTGGTAAGAATGTCTTCCACGAGTAATGAGTGTGTTCGGGTGGGACACTACGAATGTAGTGTGTAGACATACAAGGTGAGAATGTGGGTCTCGCGGGAGGCGTGCGCGAGATAGTCCATGCAGTCGCACTAATCGCTGTGCCCTCGGTGGCTCAGATGCATAGAGCGTTTGCCATGTAAGCAGGAGATCCCGGGTTCGAGTCCCGGTCGGGGCACACATTTTCACCCGTCCTCGTTGATATATATATAAAGCAACGCCCATGAGCAGCTTAAGGTATCAGATTAATTCTGATTTCGTTCTACACGGCTGAAGGTATAATCTAATACTGTCTTTTCCTCTCTGTGTTCTACAGACGAGAAACGCGAACTCTCAGCAACAAGGACGGAGTTCAGATAACGTCTTAACGTGAGTAAAGGCAGATGAAGTGCTCTCAATCACTGAACGATTCATACTCAACGACAAATCCCTACCCGGAGGCGAAGTCCAGAATCGTATAAGTTCGCAACAGTACAGTGCCTAACCGTTCTAACTATAGGATTTCCTGAGAGCAAAGACAGCAAGTCCGTCTGTACCAACAAAAGCTGATACTGAGCGACCATCGAAACATGGGCGCTCGAAACGGAAGACCATATTCTCTAAACCGCTGGTTTCCCAGCAAAGCTCAGCTCCCCTCCCTCGTAACTGCAGAAGGCGAATCATATTCTCGAAACCACGGAATATTCTCCCTCTCTGCAGATTCTTCTGAACGCCGACAACCCATATTTTAGTCCTTTGTCGTCCAGCGCGGAAAGTTTGCGAGGAAATATCTATCCCTATTAATTAGGAATTCATACAATGGCACGCTTCTCAGAGTAAAAATCCTCGGAAATAACCAAGCCTTCGTGATTTCCGAAGTAACGCTTCCTTGTTCCTCTCTGCTGCGTCCAAGATTTTCAGAGTTTCCGGTTATCCTTTCGGCCTCGCTACAATACCTACCAGCCACCACTCTATTGTGCTTCAGCGCTCAAGTGCCCCACCGTCTGGCTAGGGCTACTTCCTCTGTTAAGCAGGACCAACACACCTGTGCGGGCTTTTCCACCCAGGACCTGAGTTACGCCAGCCGTTTCATTTCCACCGGTGTTCCAATCTCTACCAGTATAGGCAATCATTTATTATGCTGTTTTGATAATAAAGACACTCGATCACCTTTCATCTAATAAGCGTTAACAACTATTTGCAAGGTGTATGTGACAACGTCAGTCTTCTTTAAATATTCAAATATAAAATGTAAAACCTATCAAATGATACCTAAGTCCGGCTGTAAATCATGGCAAAGTATGTAGTGAGTGCTTGTGAGGTGCGAAATTATAGCCACCTTAAAGCTGTTGAGAGGACACTGGCGGCGTTTTGCTTGTCGGTGTGTCTCTGGCCTTTCTCGTGGTAGGTGTGATGGATCCAGCGCCTACTAACGATCTCCGCACATCATCTTTGCCGACTGGTGTGCTGGCGACAGCCTACGCCAGCACATAATCGCTCAGCTAAGGTGATATTGAAAAAAAAATTGTTGCAAATTGTGGAGATGTGTGGTGGGGCTGGTTTCCACTACAGCTGTTTCTAGCCGACGAACATTATGCATTTTTTCTAACAGTAAAGGCGTGTGGACAGGACTGCAAAAGAAGAAATCACCGAAAAGTGAGTGGAACTGTTTTCTGCAGACTGAAACACAAATAACTGCGCCATTGCAAGCTTGCTCTTTATTGCCACGAAGTAATGATTGCTATCGACAGTGGATTTCAAATTGATTCCATATTTTCAGATTTCCAGAAGACTATTGATACCATTCCTCACAAGCAACTGTTAATCAAATTGCATGGCCATGGAGTATTGACTTAGTTGTGCGACTGGATTCGTGATTTCCTGTCTGGAAGGCAACAGTTCGCAGTAATCGACGGAAAGTCATCCAATGAAACAGAAATGATTTCCGAAGATTCCCAAGAAAGTATTATAGGCCCTCTGCTGTTCCTGATCTACATAAACTATTTAGGAGACAGTATGAGCAGCCCTCTTTGATTGTATGCAGATGATCTACTAAAACATCACAATATCAAAACCAGTTGCAAAATGAAATAGAAACGATATGTTTATGGTGCTAAAAGTGCCATTTGACTCTAAGTACGGAAAAACTGCAATTTAAGATTGTATGGGCTTGACGGTGTTTTGAATCAAACAAGTCACAACATATTGAAATTTTTACTCGCAAACTGCCTTTTAATTAACTGCTTGGTTAACCTGATGCTGAAAAACATTTTGATGAGACCTATAGAGATATGTGATACTTCCAGTTTCTGCTATAGCTGTTTCTAGCCGACGAACATTACGTATTTATCTGACAGGAAAAGCTTGTGGACAGGAGTGCAAAAGAAGGAAAAACGAAAGGTGAGTGGAACATTTTTCTGTTGACCTGAACACAAATAACCGCACCGTTGTAAGTGGTGCATCGCGTCTGGGAAGTAAAAGGCGTAGTAGGTCGAAATCGCGGTCGGTAACGCTTAAAAAAGAGGTCAGTGAAACGCAGTGAGAGAACGGTAACATGGAACAGTGCATGCGAAAGTGAAAAATAAGGCCAGTGGCAAGAGGACTGGAACTTTACGATGTGAAACGGGTGGTAAACGTCATCAAACCTACGAAAGGTGGATCGTAGAACTGTACTAGATAGAGACAGATGCAGTTAATAGCAGGTGGATGTGTGCAGCGCTGACAACATGCGGCGAAAGATGACCCGAAAACTGGTATAGCTAAAGATGGAGCTTAGGCCTGCAGAGACAACACGCCGTGACTACAGCAGACTCCCGGAGAAAAGTTAAGTGTATTTTATGTATTTTGTGATTGTATTAAAAAACTTGCAAGGATGGAAGAGAGTGACAGTTCTGTAAATGCGAAAGAAGGGGGGACAGTCAAGCAAGCACTTCTGAACAGAGACAGGCAGGTTATATAGTAATTAATGATGTTTCAGTTAACGATGTAACTCAAATATCTCCATTTGTTTGGATAGATATCGAACAAAGTGTTTTGACAAATACAGTTACAGGAGGTAATTTGAACTGTTACAATAATAGATTGAGTAATGTTAGTAATAATAGTTTATATGATATTAATCAATTTAATGTAAATAGGCAAGATACAGTTGATGCAGATGCCCAACTGGGTATGTTGCCTGTAAAGCAAACAGAACGGGGAACGGTGCTGGGACAAATTAGCCGAAAAGTTTGCAGGAAATGTTTGTGGCATTAATCGTTAAAATGAACAAAAATTTTACTGAAGTAAGTAAAAATTTGGAACAACAGACTGATAATATTGATAAGAAAATTTAACGACAGTCTAGTGGACTTACACAGGAGTCTAATAATATTAATAGTTTAGGTGGTGAACCTAAACAGTTTAAATCTGAAATTAATGTGAAATTGGGAAACTAGGCCGCTGCCTTAAAGATTTGCATTGTTTGATACTAAGGTTGAGGAAAGAATTTCTAAAGTTAAGAAAGATTGTAAAAAATCTTCTGAAAATGTTAAAAGTCGGTTACATAGGTTAAAAAACGTAGCTACTGGAAGCAAGCAAGGGGAGATCAAGTTAACGAGGAGTTACATAAAACTGAGCAATAAATTGCTGCTGTAAAATTTGTTAGCGAAAATAACAGCAAAGCTTTAGACATCGAAATTAAAACTTGAAGTGCAGTTACTTAAAATCAGTGAAGGATGTGTCTCATCATGCGAAGGTGATAATATCTAATACAGATCAGTTAACTGATCAATTTGAGACAATACAAACTGAGCTGCATGAGTACGACAATAGATTGTTTAAAGTAGACCATAACATTACAAGAGGTGCTAACCGTGAGGCTTGTAGATCGGTGACAGAATCGTCTTAAGTGGCGTTTATTACCAATAGACAATTTGTGCGCTTGTATCCACGTGGAAACGTGCATCCAAAAGAATTCTTGAATGACTTTAAATTGTTTTTGCGTACATGTGGATTGATAGACAAAAGATTTCTTTCATTACGTCAAAATTCTTGGGTGAAGTTAGAAATTGGAGTGTTACTGCTACTGAGCAGGATGATACGTTACAAAAGACTACTGGAGTAAGCTCAAACAAACAGAATTACAAAATGGTTCTGGGGTGGGGAAAAATTTTACCCCACAAAGGAAAAGGTAAAGAGCTTTGAACTGAAGTGGGTTACTAAATCGTCTTGTTTCAGGAATATGTTGGTATCTGAACAATTTATGATGGGCTTAGATGTGAAGCTACCTATGAATTGGCGTAATAAAATTATTGATACTCCTAAGGACGAGGTTAAAAAGTTTATTAATTACTTGCAAAGGTTTGAGGAGTATTGCAAGAGTTGGAGCAAGCAAATGAAATCTTTAGGCCGCAACGTAATGTGGAAAACCGCTATAACGTGACTGTAAGCAGACTGGGCGTGTTTCAGAATAATAATAATGGGAGACAAACTCGGAGGTGGCGCCATACTATGGCAGATAGACCAATTAATAGAGAACAAGTACCTGTTTAGAGATCACATTCTCAGAGAGGTGACTATGAAGATTATTAAAACAGACAAGGGTAGGAGTAAGAATAGGAAATGAATGAGACAAATGAAATTGGAATATGCATGTTTAACGGTATCTTGGAAGAATATATTAATACAAAAGATCGAAATAAGGACTGCACTACAGAGAATACGGTAGATGATTCAAAGAAAAATGACGTATTATGTGATATGCAGAAAAGTGTGTACAGCTAAACTGATAATGCATCTTGCCATGAAAAGGGGAGAACATACATACTGAGAAATTCCAGGAACTACAAAAAAAAAGGATGCAACAAGTATTGAAGGCAATAAATGATGATTTATGTGCAGCAATGGGGAAAGTGCGGCCAGGTGATGACTATAATGAGGGTCAGTCAGTTGATGAGAATTAGGGGAGGATGGAGATGATAATGAATGTGAAGAGGTAGTGAAAAAATTAATTGCGGTAGAAAGAGAACAGGTGGATGTGGAGGAGTGTTTTGATCTTCCACTAGTGTTCATATTAACAGATGTTGAAAGGTTGGATAGTGAGTGCAATCCTGCAAATATGTGTGTAATCTCCAGATGCAGAGGAGGTTTTTGTACAAGAGAAGTACATTATCTACTGGAGGAAGATGAAGTCAACACTACTGGGAAACGACAAGACAATCTATAATTAGTTTTATGGTACAAAGCAAAGAAATGCAATGTTTAGCTGACAGTGGCAGTGATCTTTGTTAGTCAGAAATGGTTAGGTGCCTTACCTAATTAGGGGAATTGGTTACTATGCCCGTCATGGGTAATCAAATAATTGTAGCCATTGGTAAAGTAAAGAAGCATGTTGAATATGAAGTGAGGTTAGCTCTTAACATAAGCGCCATCCAGTTGTATCACAACTTTCTGATAGCTTCCCGTCTGAGAACTGACATGTTGACTGAGGCAGATTTCCTTAGTGAATACGAAGGGAAGCTGGATTTCAATGATGATTGTGTGATTTTGGAAGTAAATGGGAGAAAATTTATTATACCACTTTATCAAAGAGAGAAACTGATGATTGAAAAAAGGGCAGTATGCCCATAAGATATTGTAGGAAAGAGGCAGAATTAGAAGGGTATAACGAATATGGTGAAGAAGTGGGAGTGGATCCGTAGGAATTAGAAATGGTGCATGATAAAATAGAGACAAAGGTAGAGAATTTACATAAATTAAGTAGAAGCTGACAAAGATCTCAGAGAGTATGGCACTCTCTGCAATGTCAGGTGACTGACGATCATCAGGTACTCGAGTTATTGGCAATATTATTTCATTTTCCTTTCATAATATCAGTATTCTTCTTCTGTCATTCTGAACTTTATCTATCATGCTTTTATCTTTTCACTATCTAGAGGAAAGTAGGTATTAGGGGGTGTTGTCATCTCGAAGTTGACCATTGAGGATGTAAAGAAATTTGAAGTAAAGAGAAATATTAATGATTTTGGAGACACATGTAAAGATAGACGTATGTGCTAAATGGGGAAAGTAGTTAATGAGGGAATAAGGTAACTTGATGTATACAGGATGTGTTGTGTTGAAAAATAGACAGTGGATATGTAATTAGTTGTGTATAGACTGCTAGAGGTGACTTGTAAACGAAATGGTTAGTACAAAGAAACTAAGGATGGAATGCGACTTGTAGTAGAAGAGGGTGTTGTTGTTATGAAAAATGATTTATAGGTCTTGGAGTAGTGACGTAAAACTACCAGACATGGCTTATAAAAGCAAGAAGATAATGTTTCGAAGTAAAGAGGCCAAGGGCAATTAATCACAAAGCGTTGCACTGCAGTGATGAAAAATGTCGGTTAGACCGTCAGTGAGAGAGCACTTCGATTTCCTGCTGCTAATAAGGCGAGTACACCGTTCGCTTGTTACACATTTTTGCGAGCTTCAAACAGGTACAACTTATTTTCAGTTATCTGGGTAGTTACTATTTTATTTTTGTAATTTCTTGCGTGTTTGAGTGCCTACTAGACACAACCGTTTATTTTAATAACAGTGTAGTGTACAGTATCGCCGTTGCTATCGACCCTCGTATCGTACAGGCTTTCGTTTGTTTGGTTAGAACAGCTCAGTGTCGGTTAGACCGTCAGTGAGAGAGCACTTCGATTTCCTGCTGCTAATAAGGCGAGTACACCGTTCGCTTGTAGGGTAAACATAGTCATGTGTAGGGACTGTGGTTGTTGTGAGCGGACGCAAGGAGAATTGGCCACTCTTCGGGGGCAGGTGGAGGCTTTGTCTGTTAGGCTCATCGAGCTCGAGGCGCAAGCGTCGGTTTGTAGTGGCGTTGGGGCAACTGTGGTGAGACCTATGCCTACTTTGGTGGCCTTGGAATCGCATGGAACCCCTGATGTCGCTGCGTCTTCCGGCAGTGAGCATCTTACCGGTCAGCCATCACTCCAGGGTGAATGGCGGACAGTGGTGGGCTCGCGCGTGCCTGGCCGAAAGGCGAAGGTGGGATCTGGCCGCGTGGCAGCTGCCTTACCCCTTTCCAACAGGTACGGGGTGCTTCCTAGTGGTGATGACATCGTTTCCGAGCCACCACAGGATGCCTCGCCTGTTGGGCCAGTGGCCGATTCTCCGGCAAGGTCCCGACAGTCACAGAGGGCGGGCCTATTAGTTATAGGGAGCTCCAACGTTAGGCGGGTTATGGAGCCCCTTAGGAAAATAGCGGGTAGGTCGGGGAAGAATGCCAGTGTGCACTCGGTGTGCTTGCCGGGGGGTCTCGTCCGTAATGTGGAGGAGGCCCTTCCGGCAGCTATTGAACACACTGGGTGTGACCGGCTGCAGATAGTAGCACATGTCGGAACGAATGACGCCTGCCGCTTGGGTTCTGAGGCCATCCTTGGTTCCTTCCGGCGGCTGGCTGATTTGGTGAAGACAACCAGCATCGCACGCGGAGTGCAAGCTGAGCTTAATATCTGCAGCATAGTGCCCAGAGTCGATCGCGGTCCTCTGGTTTGGAGCCGTGTGGAGGGTCTAAACCAGAGGCTCAGACGACTCTGCGACTATAATGGCTGCAAATTCATCGACCTCCGTTATTGGGTGGAGAACTGTAGGGCCCCCCTAGACAGGTCAGGCTTGCACTACACACCGGAAGCAGCTACTAGGGTAGCAGAGTACGTGTGGCGTGCACACGGGGGTTTTTTAGGTTAGAGGGACCCCCCTTGGGCGAAACGATAAAATACCTGACGGCTTACCAGAGAGGACATTATCATCGTTGATAAAGAACGTCCGTCCTCAGAGACCAAAAACAGGAAAAGTCAACGTAATATTGGTAAACTGCAGGAGTATCCAGGGCAAGGTTCCTGAATTAGTATCTCTTATTGAAGGAAATAGTGCACATATAGTATTAGGAACGGAAAGTTGGTTAAAACCGGAAGTGAACAGTAACGAAATCCTAGACACAGAATGGAATGTATACCGCAAGGATAGGATAAACGCCAATGGTGGAGGAGTATTTATAGCAGTAAAGAATTCAATAATATCCAGTGAAGTTATTAGCGAATGCGAATGTGAAATAATCTGGGTTAAGTTAAGTATCAAAGGTGGGTCAGATATGATAGTCGGATGCTTCTATAGACCACCTGCATCAGCAACCGTAGTAGTTGAGCGCCTCAGAGAGAACCTGCAGAACGTCGTGAAGAAGTTTCGTGATCATACTACTGTAATAGGGGGAGACTTCAATCTACCAGGTATAGAATGGGATAGTCACACAATCAGAACTGGAGCCAGGGACAGAGACTCTTGTGACATTATCCTGACTGCCTTGTCCGAGAATTACTTCGAGCAGATAGTTAGAGAACCAACTCGTGAAGCTAACGTTTTAGACCTCATAGCAACAAATAGACCGGAACTTTTCGACTCCGTGAATGTAGAAGAGGGTATCAGTGATCATAAGTCAGTGGTTGCATCAATGACTACAAGTGTAATAAGAAATGCCAAGAAAGGAAGGAAAATATATTTGCTTAACAAGAGTGATAGGGCACAAATCGCAGAATATCTGAGTGACCACCATCAAACGTTCATTTCTGAGGAAGAGGATGTGGAACAAAAATGGAAAAAATTCAGAAACATCGTCCAGTACGCCTTAGATAAGTTCGTACCGACTAAGGTCCAAAGCGAGGGGAAAGATCCACCGTGGTATAACAATCATGTACGAAAGGTACTACGGAAACAAAGAAAGCTTCATCATAGGTTTAAGAGTAGTCGAATCATAGCTGATAAGGAAAAGCTGAACGAAGCGAAAAAGAGCGTAAAGAGAGCAATGAGAGAAGCATTCAACGAATTCGAACATAAAACATTGGCAAACAATCTAAACAAGAACCCTAAAAAGTTTTGGTCATATGTAAAATCGGTAAGCGGATCTAAATCCCCTATTCAGTCACTCGTTGACCACGATGGCACCGAAACAGAGGACGACCGAAGAAAGGCAGAAATACTGAATTCAGTGTTCCGAAACTGTTTCACTACGGAAAATCGTAACACGGTCCCTGACTTCAGCCGTCGCACGGACGCCAAAATGGAAAATATTGAAATAAACGATATCGGAATTGAAAAACAACTGCTATCACTTAGTAGCGGAAAAGCATCCGGACCAGACGAGATACCCTTAAGATTCTACAGTGATTATGCTAAAGAACTTGCCCCCTTTCTATCAGCAATTTATCGTAGATCGCTGGAAGAACGTAAAGTACCTAGCGACTGGAAGAAAGCGCAGGTCGTTCCCATTTTCAAGAAGGGTCATAAATCAGATGCGAATAATTATAGGCCTATTTCGCTTACGTCAATCTGTTGTAGAATAATGGAACATGTTTTGTGTTCTCGTATTATGACGTTCTTAGATTATACAAATCTCCTTCATCATAACCAACATGGATTCCGCAAACAGAGATCATGTGAAACTCAGCTCGCCCTATTTGCCCAAGAAATTCACAGTGCCGTAGACACTGGCGAGCAGATTGATGCCGTATTCCTGGACTTCAGGAAGGCATTTGATACGGTTCCGCACTTACGTTTAGTGAAAAAAATACGAGCTTACGGAATATCGGACCAGGTTTGTGATTGGATTCAGGATTTCCTAGAAGAAAGAACACAACATGCCATTCTTAACGGTTCAAAATCTGCAGATGTAGAGGTAATTTCGGGAGTACCGCAGGGAAGCGTGATAGGACCTTTATTGTTCACAATATACATAAATGACTTAGTTGACAACATCGGTAGCTCCGTGAGGCTATTTGCAGATGACACGGTTGTCTACAAGAAAGTAGCAACATCAGAAGACTCGTACGTACTCCAGGAGGACCTGCAGAGGATTAATGCATGGTGCGACAGCTGGCAGCTTTCCCTAAACGTAGATAAATGTAATATAATGCGCATACATAGGGGCAGAAATCCATTCCAGTACGATTATGCCATAGGTGGTAAATCATTGGAAGCGGTAACGACCGTAAAATACTTAGGAGTTACTATCCGGAGCGATCTGAAGTGGAATGATCACATAAAACAAATAGTGGGAAAAGCAGGCGCCAGGTTGAGATTCATAGGAAGAATTCTAAGAAAATGTGACTCATCGACGAAAGAAGTAGCTTACAAAACGCTTGTTCGTCCGATTCTTGAGTATTGCTCATCAGTATGGGACCCTTACCAGGTTGGATTAATAGAAGAGATAGACATGATCCAGCGAAAAGCAGCGCGATTCGTCATGGGGACATTTAGTCAGCGCGAGAGCGTTACGGAGATGCTGAACAAGCTCCAGTGGCGGACACTTCAAGAAAGGCGTTACGCAATACGGAGAGGTTTATTATCGAAATTACGAGAGAGCACATTCCGGGAAGAGATGGGCAACATATTACTACCGCCCACATATATCTCGCGTAATGATCACAACGAAAAGATCCGAGAAATTAGAGCAAATACGGAGACTTACAAGCAGTCGTTCTTCCCACGCACAATTCGTGAATGGAACAGGGAAGGGGGGATCAGATAGTGGTACAATAAGTACCCTCCGCCACACACCGTAAGGTGGCTCGCGGAGTATAGATGTAGATGTAGATGGATAAGGGATTTGGTAGTAATAACGTGAAAAACACTGGACATGACTATTAATGTGAAACGAATGGTATGGTGATGTAAAAGCTTTGATAGGAATATGAAAAGGATCTACTAATACTGTCTGACTAAACGAAAGTGTGACACAATAACAGTGGACGAGAGTGATATGAAGAACATTGTCAACAGTTTCATGTTTTTGAACATGATCTCTCTCTTTGTTGGGTCATAACACTTTACTGCTTGAGAGGCAGTGGAGCCTAGCCAGAATATAGGTGACTGCTTATAAAATTTAAAGAGAAGAAACTTGTAGAAACATTGTAAACTATGTTACATTGAATAATTTGCAAAAGAATGATTTGTGCTAGTTTTAAGTTTCAAAACATTTTACCAAATAGGTGTAAAGTAAAATTTTGACAATACTTTCACTAGCAACCCATTCAGCTAATTTCGCTGTTTGAATCTCGATTCTAGAGGTAATAAATTTTAAGTAGTTTCATATATGTGCTACTTGAGTGCATCCAATGAAGAAAATTCTCTGTTGATTTACTTCTGATGAGGAGAATTGTGAATGTATTTAAAGATGTCATCAGTTATGTAAAAACAAGAAACATCTTAGGAAACTATCTCTAATGATGTTTATCTTTCAGGAAGATGTTGTGTAAACTGGTACTCTAAGGCGAAGTTCTGTTTTCAGGAAAATGACCATATAACTGCAGCCTGAACTGACCTGGAAGTGCAGATGAAGTGTTATGGAAGCCACACAAATAAGATGACGTATCAATGTAAGATGCGCGATTCATAAAGTAGCAGCACACTAGTGAAGTGCCTACTGTATAGTAGGATGAATCAAGAAACATACATGGATGCACTACAGAGCGAGAAGTGCAGGAAGAATTTAAGGAATGGTATTATTATTTAAGTAAAATGCTGTAAATAATTCGAACTGCGCTCAAAAGATAAGTTAATTTGTTCCACTGGAAAAGAATTTTTATAATTTATGATTTTATGAAGAATATGAGATAAGATGAGTTTTTGTGAAACAATGGGCTACGCGAATTTTAGAGCTTCGTAGTCTGGAGTAAGAATTATGTATTTTTGTTTAGAAAGTTTGGTGATGGAAATTGTTAAAAGTGGAAAAACAGTCGCGAAGCAGTGTAATTATTAAAAATTGTTTGCAAAAATTTTTCATAATCATAGGGGATGTGAGACGTAGCGCCTTCCATTGCGCCTGTGTAAATAAGAGACAGAAGTGAGGAGACAGATAAAATGAGTCATAGTTGTCGCTTGAGAGATGAACTCTGATCCAGTAGCTAGCTGCAAGTATTTACGACTGTGGCCGAATTGTGTCAGCATCTTACGGACTATGAAACAATACATGCTTAAAACATATTTTGGAAGCAAAATTGAGCTACTGTGACTATTACAACTTTCATTAATTATTGTTAACTTAATTTGTTTATTAGTGTTAACGGAAAGCAAGACAATAAAGGGATACTGTTATGTCTATAAACTGAGTATACGTTATGAGAACTGTGTGCAGCGAGAGTGAATCATACTTAGGGGAAACTGTACAGTGAAACTAGCCAGTTTATGGGACTGAGAAAACAAGATATATTTTGAGATAATTCTGTTACTTACAGAGGGAGTTATTCTGACATTTATGGATTTTATAAATTTGTTCTTGTGATAAGCTATTGATTGTGATTGGACAAAAGTTAAATAAGTGGGATTGTGCAGTTTACTTCAACCATTGTATTGTTTACGATCTATGTCATCCAATCAGAGGACAGTACTTTCGCAAGTACTTTGTGGGCTAAGAGAATTTCTTTTTGAAGACTAGGTGGAGTTCGGATGCCAGCTGTGATCACGTTCGAATGTGGATATAAGGAGCTCTGAACGGATGTGAAAATTCTACGGGATAACAGTTAAAACTTGACCGTGAAGTTCTGCAAAGGGGAGAAAAAAATGAACACGTTAAATTACAATTTTAATATGTAATTGTGACTTCTCAATAACCAAAATCCGCGTGACGTGTTATACAAGGCGCGACCACAAACTGAACGTTCGTAGTGGACAACTTGTGTAATATTTGAAAGATCACTCTGTCACAGACAATCTCTTTGTTAATCCTAGTGTAACCGGTTTGGTTACTACCATAATTTGGCTATTACAGGTGAGTGTGATCGTGTATGGATGACGAAACTATACTTTAGGATTAGCACTGGCTTGGCAGTGTTTTGTATCAAACAAGTTACAATATTTTTTTAAAATTTGTACTCGCAAAATACCTTTCAAATAATCGCTCAGCTGAGCGCATATTGAAAAACATTTTGATGCGACCTGTAAAGATGTGCAGTGCGGCTAGTTTCCGCTATAGCTTTTTATAGCCAACGAACGTTACGCATTTTCTAACAGAAAAGCGTCTGGACAAGACTGTAAAAGAAGAAATCACCGAAGATGAATGGAAATGTTTTATGTAGGACAAAACACAAATAACCGCGCCATTGCAGACTAGCTCTTTATTGACGTGAAGTAATGATTGCTATCGATAGGGGATGGCTACTTGGTTCTATATTTTTAAATTTACAGAAGACTTTTGATATCATTCCTCAAAAGCAACTTTTACTCAAATAGCCTGGCCATGGAGCATTTCCTCAGTTGTGCGACTGGACTTTTGATTTCCTGTCGAGGCCACAGCTCGCAGTAATCGACAGAAAGTCATCCAATAAAACAGAAGTGGTCTCTGACGATTCTCAAGGAAGTGTTATAGGCCCTCTGCGGCTCGTGATCTATATAAACTATTTAGGAGACAATTTGAGCAGCCCTATTAGATTGTCTGCAGATTTTCGCGCTTTTTACCGTCAACTAAACTCATCAGAATATCAAAACTAATTTCAAATGAATTTTACGCCATGTTTTTATGCTGCTAAAATTGGCAATTGACTCTGAATAGGGAAAAGTATGAAGTCATCTACATGAATGTTAAAAGGAGTTCCATTGATTCCGGTTACACGATAAATCATAGAAATGAAATCTGAAAGTTGGCAAGCCACTCTCTCACTTCAAATACTCTGTTGGCTGGATTAATGTTCATATTTTAGGCCTTGCTCTCCGTGTACCCAAATACTAAATTTGGTATGTGTGACTTGTGACTTCTTACACGAGGAAATTGTGAACAGAATGTTCTTTTACCTGGATGTGTAGCCTGTAGAGAACTTATACCCAAGGGGCCATAGTGGAGGCGGCTAAGACCAGGGAGAAAGATGTATTGTGGGCCATAAATGTTGTGTCCAGCGATCTGGCTATGCAAGTGATTCAGGGAAGCAGTGTTCATTGAATTGTACTTGCAGGGGAACCTTGGGCTGTGGCACTCCACTCTTACCACTTGGGGTCGGAGCAGGAGTGCGCCGGGTTGCAAAACGTTTTACCTGAGCCAGGCGACAGTCGGTCGCGAAGGCGGCAGTACAGCGGTAGGTGGGTGGAGGAAGCCATTTAAGAGAGACTGCTGTAACCTGATCTTTTGTACAAATGGTGGGATGGTCATAAAACTACAAGCATTCTCATGTGAGAAGCTGGAACGATACGACCAGAGCGGCTGGTGCATGTGTTTACTGGAGACAAGACTGTAGCTCCACTGACGTTAGGAAGTCGCCAGGTTCTTTTAGCAAGCGGAAAAAAATATATTTCACTGGCACGATTGTCTGGGAACCTTAACAGCCTTCTTTCACAAATTGGACATGGTCGACGTGGAAAAATTGGATTTCTTCGTAAATGAGGGACTGTGGTCCTGCCTAGGTAGACGTTTTTTTGGCGAAACATGGCGATGCTTACCGTAAGAATGACGCCTCCAGAGTTTAAAGTCTTCTTTTTTCAGACAATAGAGATTTCGAGTCAGTGATTGGTTTCCCTCAGGATATGCAAGGCAGAGGCTTGCTTACTCAGCGTGGGAAACCCAGTACTGTGTCCGGATTGGCTACGAGGACAGCAGAGCATTCAAGACGGGAGATTCAACTAGTGGAGGATAACTCGATTAGTTTGTACAACGTGGAGATGGTTTTTTTCTGATAATTCTGCTGCTTTACGGGGCTTGATGGAAAGTGATAGTGATTATTTCCTTCTTTGTCTTCAGGTCCTCCCCTGGTGGAGAACTTTGGGTCTTTCCCTAGTGGGTGAGACTTGTGGTATGCAACTTGTGATGGACTAAGAGCCAGTGGTAGTTTCCAACTGTACCAACAGTGGAACCGCATATCATCTCTGATATATCGTGTGTCACGAGGGTGAACTTATTCGTCCTGAGTCGGCCGTCTGACGTTTGACAATTCCAGCACGTGCCGTCGTGCCTGTGAGTCAAATTGGTTGGCCAGACCAGCGAATGGATGCACCTGACACTGAAATCTTCCGGGATTTCGGAACGCTGATAAGAAACTTCCCCTCGTTCTAAGAATCAGAACGCGAGTCCGCGTAGTTTCCAAGTTTTCGTGGGCTCGTCAGAACAGTGCAGCTGCCACCGCTCTCCACGCCTCGCAACAGTGTACCGTTTTCTGCTGCCGCCGGTATCAAGGTGAAAGGGTAAAGTACTGCTACACCAGTGTAGGACTGTTAAGTGGTATCCACAGCTCCCGGTTCTCCGTGAGCCATAGTTCGTGGTGTACCTGGTTGTAGTTGATTCTATTTGAAGAGACTTTGGCCTCACAGTCTATTCATGTAAACGAGGTCTGATTGCGTTGCAAAACGGATTAATACAGGGGAGAACTTGTATAGTTTCCTGCCCATTTAAGGTTCGTATTAGAATTACGAACAACTTAATAAGGAACGATCACATAAATAATGTGTGGGGAAAGCAAACCAAAGACTGCATGTTATTGGAAGAACGCTTAGAATACGCAACAGATCTACTAAAGTGACTGCCAACACTATGCTTGTCCGTTCTCTGCTAGAGTACCGCTGTATGGTATGGGATCTTTACGAGATAGGATTGACGGAGGACATCGAAAAGGTCCAACGAAGGTCAGCTCGTTTTATATTGTCGTGAAATACGGGAAAAAGTCCCACGGGAATTATGCACGAACTGGAGTGGTGGAAGAATCTTTTGATGAAATTTCTATCCCCAACTTTCTCCCCTGAAACCACATGGAAACAAATGATCATCATAATAAGAGAAATCAAAGCTCGCACTTAAATATTTAAGTGTTCACGTTTCAACGGGCTCGTTTAGAGGGGAAGGGCAGAGAAATAGTTTGAAGGTGGGTTTATGAATACTCGTGTCAGGCGCTTAAGTGTGACTATCAGAGAAGTCACGCAGATGTTGATTTACGTAATTTTATCAGTGAGATAAGTACTTAAGGACCTGTAGAATATAGTTGAAGTTTTCTACGCAGGATCTAGCGAGGTTTACAGAGTAATTTTCGAGTGTTTGTCACTTAAGATTTTGCAAGGGCTGTGTTACACTCTCTAGCCAGTCACATAAGACTGAGCCGGCCGTTGTGGCCGAGTGGTTCTAGGAGCTTCAGGTTCGAATCCTGCCTAGTGCATGGATGTGTGTCATGTCCTTAGGCTAATTAGGTTTAAGTAGTTCTAAGTCTAGGGGACTGATGACTTCAGATGTTAAGTCCCATAGTGCTTAGAGCGATTTGAACCAATATTTTTGTGTACAGTTTTTGGCTGTAGTGACAAGCGATTACGTTACTGCTTTACCAGCAATATAGGAGACAAATATGTAGTGATCATTAACATACTCTGTATATATAGTCAGAAATTGACAGAAGTGTTTATAATATAGAAGTAGTATCAGAATATGTAAATGAAACGAATGCTTGTAGATGTGCATTTATTTCAGGCCACTAAATATTCTTGTTAAGAAACAGCCGCGACATGAAATCCGTTAATATAATACCCAAAGCTGGAGTTTCCGTTACCTCGCACCAGACGAGGAAAGTAATCTTAAGTAGTATGTCCCTTCGGTCTCAAGGACGTTGCATGTAGCGCATCATTTTCAGTTGGAAAAAGATCAGGGAAGAAACGGCTCACTGCTTTAACCGATGTAGGGAAACAACGAAAAACTTACATCAGAGTGCGACTGGACCTCATTCTTCCCGAAAACGACTTCTGCATCTTCAAATATAACTCCATTCTCAGCAAATGAATCTCCTAAATGATACTTAGGACACGGCTTTCATAGATGTTCATAAGTTGCGTGACAGTTTTCTGTGTGTGATGGTCCCATTATCAAGAATCACAAAAAAGTCATACGTCTTCAAAAAAATATCGTACGTATTTTAGGATTTAGTTAAAGTAAATTCATGGCAAAAGGTAAGAAGTAAGTGTCTTCGTGCTAGTAACACACATAGCAGATACAAAATATTCAACAGCTTCATTTGGAGCAACGGCCGTGGTACGAATCTTTTCAAACGTTTTTGTACGTCTGTGACGAGCACAAATTGTGTGTGTACTGTTCCGATATTACGAAGTTTTCTGCACGAAGCGTCACTCTTGACGCCTGAAGCCTTGCTGCTTGGAACAGTGTTGAAGAAAGTTTGAAGCACCCTGCGAATATCTGACACCTGTTACCGTCATATTGTGGCTTTGTTTTGGTGCTGTACGCGGTATCAGATTTAATTACATTACAAAAGAGTTGTAGCTGAAATTCGTCGGCATTCGTTATGTTGTGGGATGTTACGTGCAACAGTTGGTAATAACACAGGAGCAAAAAGTTTGCCCGCAGGCAGGACGGAAGAGAGCTGCCGCGGCAATTTTGCTAATGCACGGAACCCAAGGCCGCTCACCGAGCCTTCCTCCAGTTTAATTTCATTTGAATGCCTAGCGACGACTCTCGGCAGACTTAATATTCAGCGGCCAAAGTTACAGTGCAACCGCAAATATCACATTTAATAGAGCGGAATACAGCAAACACAGCCGTTCCTGGACGCAGTTCTTACGGAAAATTATTCCGCGCTGACAGTATTTGCTATCAACCTGTCCAAGGGACGGCATAGGATTGCTCGCGTGTGCATTTCCAGCTGATTCAGTGAACTGTGTTGTGGGCCCTCTGCTGTCCTTAATCAACACAGACCATTTAGGAGGGTATCTACACAGTCCTCTTAGACTATTTGCGGATGAGTCTGTCTTTCACCGTCTATGAAGGTCATTATAAGATCAAAATCAGTCGCAAAATAATTTAGAAAAGATGTTTGTTTGTGCGAAAAGTATCACTTTGTTCTCAATAAGGAAAAGTATGAGGTCGTTCACATGAGTACTAAAAGGAATCCGTTACATTTCGCTTAAACGATAGATGACACAAATCTTAATGCTGTCAGTTAAACTAAATAGTTATGGATTACAGTTACGAATAACTTACATTGGAAGAATCATACATCAAATGCTATGCAGACGGCGAACCAAACAGGGTGTTTTATTGGCAGAGGACTTAGAAGATGCAACAGGTTTACTAACGAGACAGCCTACACTACGATTGTCCATCCTCTTCAGGAGTAGTGCTGCGTGGTAAGAGATCCTTACTAGACAGTACTGACTGACGGTGATTCAATGAAATCTCTGCCAGGCACTTACGTTTGAACTGCAGAGTAGTCATAAAGATGCAGATGTAGAAGGCTTATATTATTTCGTCGTTTCTGTTCAGAATGCAGGGAAATGTTCCTAAACGTTGTCATCCTTAATGTTTTTCGATATGTTGTAGATTCTGATAATATAGATCCATTTACATTATTCTGTTATATTTTTAATCTCGTTATAGGTATATAGATTCAGTTTTGGAAATAGTCACAACAGGTTCATCAAATAAAGGTCTGAGAGAAATACATTAAACTGGTCTTTATAATGGATTTATGCTGGTATTTGGATAATAAATAGCCAGTTCTCATTGAAACAAAATCAGTGCTATAAGTGTTCCTTGGATCTAACTGTGAAGTAGAGGTGCATAAAGGATTTATTTACTAATTTAGTTATTTTTCTTGTCGTGGATTGAATGACACCATTCGGACGATTATGCCAGTCTCAACGTAAGAGAGATATACTGGATCAGTCGTGTTCTTAGAACGATCTGCATGCAGAGCAGCGAGAGAAAAGCGTGCGTAATCCAGATTTGCTGAGAAGGATGTCGAAAGTAATTGCGTGTTGTTCGTAAGACTTGTTCATCTGACAAATATTGTGGTTCTGTTGTAATGGTGCACGAATTGCAGCCTCCTCTGCTTCGTTGTAATGGTTATTATTTCACATATAATCGCTAGCACTAAAACTTAAGCGTCTCACCTAGCCTTCATGAAATTGGGACGGATTACAGAGTACCTAACCACAAATGAAACCTGTTTCAGTACTACTCTTTTATATATTTTCCCAAAATTATCACAACCTAATACGGTGCAGGGGAACAGTAGCACAGCAGTAGACGATATTTTTATTCATTCTTCATTACTAGATGGGAAAGGATGAATGCCCTTTCAGACCATGATGCACAAATTTTAACACTAAAAGGCTTTTGTACTCAAACAAATGCCACATATAATTACAAACTATGTAGGAAAGTTAATCCAACAGCAACAGAGATTTATTCAAACTTCGTCAAGGAAGAAGAGTGGCAGGATGTTTATAGTGCCGATAACATAGATGACAAATATAATGCTTTCCTTAACACATTTCTCATGCTCTTTTAGAGCTGCATTGCATTAGAAAGTTCTAAAGTGGGTACTGGCAGTAAAAGGTAGCCTGGGCGGCAGACTAGTGGGATAAGGATATCACGTAGTAAAAAAGTGGTAATTATATCAAAATGTTAGAAGTAATCACAAGTAGCCCATTATAAACAGTAGTGTAAGGTGCTTAAAAATGTTATTAGGAAGGCAAAGAGAATGTGGTGTGCAAATAGAACAGCTAATTCACAGGATAAAATTAAAACCATATGGTCAGTTGTGAAGGAAGTGTCTGGTCAGCTGCACAAGTTCGACGATATAAAGTCAGTTAGTAGTAAAAATATTTCTGTTACTGATAAATCAGATGTATGTACCGCATTTAACAATCATTTTCTGAGCATTGCTGGTGAATTAAATAAAAATTTAGTTTCTACAAGGAATCATATAACTCTCTTGGCAAATGACTTTCCAAGATTTATGTCTGAAATACTCCTCTGTGATACTGACAAGGGGGAGATTCAGTCAAGAATTAAATCACTAAAGATTAAGGACTCTCATGGATATGATAGAGTGCCTGGCAGAATATTAAAGTACTTTGCTGCATATGTTAGCACTGTATTTAGTAATATTTGTAATTTTTCCTTTAGGAATGGCCACTTTTCTGAACGACTGAAGTACTCAGTAGTAAAGCCGCTTTATAAAAAGGCAGAAAAGAATAATGTAGACAATGTTAGACTCAATGCTATGGCATCAGTGTTTGCTAAAGTTATTGAAAAGGCTGTGTTTGTAAGGGTAATTGATCATTTTATATCACACGATTTGCTATTAAATGTAATTTTCGGCTTTAGAAGTCTTTAAACAACTGAAAATGCTATATTATCTTTTCTCTGTGAGGTACTGGATGGGTTAAACAAGAGGTTTCGAACGCTAGGTATATTTTTTGATTTAACTAAGACGTTTGGTTGCGTTGATCACAAAATATTGCCCCAGAAGTTGGACCATTATAGTATACGGGGAGTAGCTCACAATTTGTTCACATCTTACTTTAGCAACAGACAGCAAAAGGTCTTTATCCCAAGTGTTGAAAATAGCTGTGATTGGGGGTGGGGGGGTCTGTGTGGGTTACAGTCAAGTGGGGGGTGCCCCAGGTATCATTGTGGGGTCCATTCCTGTTCCTTATTTATATAAATGATATGCCCTCTAGTATTACAGGCAACTCTATTTCTATTTGCTGATGACACTAGCTCGGTAGTAAAGGATTTTGTGTGCAAGATTGGTTCGGTTTCAAATAGTGCAGTTCATGACATAAGTTCATGGCTTGTAGAAAATAAAGTAAAGCTAAATCACACTAAGACTCAGTTTTTACAGTTTCTAACACTCAGTTCAACGAAACCTGGTGTTTTAATTTCATAGAACGGGTATATGAAAACTGAAACTGAATATTTCAAATTTCTAGTTGTTCAGATAGATGGTAAGCTGTCGTGGAAAGCTCACGTTCAGGATCTTGTTCAAAGACTTATTGCTACCATTTTTACTATTCGAACGGTATCTGAAGTAATTTCGACCAAAGTTAGTCTACTTTGTTTGTTTTCATTCGCTTATGACGTATGGTATTATACACTCCTGGAAATTGAAATAAGAACACCGTGAATTCATTGTCCCAGGAAGGGGAAACTTTATTGACACATTCCTGGGGTCAGATACATCACATGATCACACTGACAGAACCACAGGCACATAGACACAGGCAACAGAGCATGCACAATGTCGGCACTAGTACAGTGTATATCCACCTTTCGCACCAATGCAGGCTGCTATTCTCCCATGGAGACGATCGTAGAGATGCTGGATGTAGTCCTGTGGAACGGCTTGCCATGCCATTTCCACCTGGCGCCTCAGTTGGACCAGCGTTCGTGCTGGACGTGCAGACCGCGTGAGACGACGCTTCATCCAGTCCCAAACATGCTCAATGGGGGACAGATCCGGAGATCTTGCTGGCCAGGGTAGTTGACTTACACCTTCTAGAGCACGTTGGGTGGCACGGGATACATGCGGACGTGCATTGTCTTGTTGGAACAGCAAGTTCCCTAGCCGGTCTAGGAATGGTAGAACGATGGGTTCGATGACGGTTTGGATGTACCGTGCACTATTCAGTGTCCCCTCGACGATCACCAGTGGTGTACGGCCAGTGTAGGAGATCGCTCCCCACACCATGATGCCGGGTGTTGGCCCTGTGTGCCTCGGTCGTATGCAGTCCTGATTGTGGCGCTCACCTGCACGGCGCCAAACACGCATATGACCATCATTGGCACCAAGGCAGAAGCGACTCTCATCGCTGAAGACGACACGTCTCCATTCGTCCCTCCATTCACGCCTGTCGCGACACCACTGGAGGCGGGCTGCACGATGTTGGGGCGTGAGCGGAAGACGGCCTAACGGTGTGCGGGACCGTAGCCCAGCTTCATGGAGACGGTTGCGAATGGTCCTCGCCGATACCCCAGGAGCAACAGTGTCCCTAATTTGCTGGGAAGTGGCGGTGCCGTCCCCTACGGCACTGCGTAGGATCCTACGGTCTTGGCGTGCATCCGTGCGTCGCTGCGGTCCGGTCCCAGGTCGACGGGCACGTGCACCTTCCGCCGACCACTGGCGACAACATCGATGTACTGTAGAGACCTCACGCCCCACGTGTTGAGCAATTCGGCGGTACGTCCACCCGGCCTCCCGCATGCCCACTATACGCCCTCGCTCAAAGTCCGTCAACTGCACATACGGTTCACGTCCACGCTGTCGCGGCATGCTACCAGTGTTAAAGACTGCGATGGAGCTCCGTATGCCACGGCAAACTGGCTGACACTGACGGCGGCGGTGCACAAATGCTGCGCAGCTAGCGCCATTCGACGGCCAACACCGCGGTTCCTGGTGTGTCCGCTGTGCCGTGTGTGTGATCATTGCTTGTACAGCCCTCTCGCAGTGTCCGGAGCAAGTATGGTGGGTCTGACACACCGGTGTCAATGTGTTCTTTTTTCTATTTCCAGGAGTGTATTTTGGGGTAGCTCTTAGCACTCTAAAAGGATATTTTTGGCTCAGAAACGGGCGGTTCGGGCAATAAGTGGTGTAAGTTCCTGAACCTCTTGTCGACCCTTGTTCACGAGTCTGGGTATTTTGACATTGGCCTCTCAATATATATATTCCTTACTGTCACTTCTTGTTAACAATATTAGCTTATTCCTAAGAATAAGCTGCTTTTACTCAGTTAATACTCGGCAGAAATCAAACCTGCATTTTGATCGCACTTCCTTAACTCCTGTGCAGAAAGGTGTGCTGTAAACTGCTGCATCCATTTTCAGTAAGCTACCACTAGAATTGAAAAATCTTAGCAATAATCCACGGGCTTTCAAATTGAAACTGAAGACTTTCCTCATGGGTCACTCCTATTCTGTCGAGGAGTTCCTTGCAAAATTGCCGGCCGAAGTGCCCGTGCGGTTAAAGGCGCTGCAGTCTGGAACCGCGAGACCGCTACGGTCGCAGGTTCGAATCCTGCCTCGGGCATGGATGTTTGTGATGTCCTTAGGTTAGTTAGGTTTAACTAGTTCTAAGTTCTAGGGGATTAATGACCTCAGCAGTTGAGTCCCATAGAGCTCAGAGCCATTTGAACCATTTGAACCTTGCAAAATTAAACTGATTCTTATTGTATTGTTGACTGCGTTTACTTGAACTTATGGCTTGAATTTTTTCGGGTTCGTAACCTTTTATATTTATCTTTTATTTCTTTTATGTTGTAATTTCTTGTACTGACACTTCCATGACCTTGGAGATTAGCTCCTCAATTTGGTCCTACGGAACTTGACGTGTAAATAAAAAATAGGAAAACAGTACAGCGCATGAGAAACGTACTTTTACCAATAATAGCGACTTCCATCACTTTCAATACGCGTATGGACGCTTTCTAACCTATCTCATTATGTTCATCTGATTCCTTCGCGTGGAAAACGATTAAAATTTTTTCGATCGTGATTCCGCGATAGCAGCGTAACATTTCCTCAGACGATTCCCGAGTAATATTGCATAAGTGTATCTGTTGCTCTTTCATGTGGACTGTCACGATCGTAACATCACTATCCTGAATTTCGTTGAAGGTTTTTATTGTTTGACAGTGACTTAAACATTTAAAATGTGCAATAAATTTGATCGTTCTTGTTTCCCGTATGCGGTTTCGTACACAGTTGCACTGCACTTTCCCAGACCCAACTAGATAAAACTAACTCATGTAGTAATTTTCACAATGAGAGAGGTGGCGCAGCTGTTAGATACTAGACCCATATTCAGAAGGACGGCGGTGTCAATCTCCTTCCGGCGATCTAGAATTAAGTTTTCCATGAATGCCGTAATTTTCTGAAGGCATATGCCAGAACAATATCTTTCAGAGTGCATGGTTCATTTCCTTCCCCAATCCGAGCTTGTGCTTTGCTTTTGATGATCCCATAGTCGACTGGATAATCTTAATACTGATTATATTATTGATACTTACTATAATTTCGCTCGTTCCTACCATTTCATATCGCTTCGAACCATAAATCCCCACATGCATAGGATATGACACGTACACCTAAATTTGGAACTGGATACTTCTTTATTCACAGGCATTATACTGGATGGTAAAGTGTAGGCTGTAAGTATCGGATGGCAGAGAAATTTGGTAGATATGCTAATGTTTTAATGCAGAACCGATTTACGCTGAAAAAAAATTAGTTCCAACTTTGGCCACCAGGTGCAAATCTGAGCTGTCTTTCAGTATCCCTGTGTATACTTACTCTAACTCGTTCTGATTTTCCTTACGATATCAGTGGATACTTGGTATAGATTCCTGTATCTAAAACTATTACAAAGAAGTTGTGTAAAATGCTGCTTGTCTATGTCTCTACAAATAATATTTGCTATTTTCCACACGTGAGGTTTTTCAACAACCTACCGTGATTTGCAGAGAGTAGCTTCTGCTCTTCCAGGAAATTTCAACTTTTTCTGACTTAAAATATCCTCTAGGATCCTCTAACACATGGACGCTGTGAGTATTAGCCAGTAAGTATTTCTCTATTTTGTAAACAAGAGTTCTGCGTGCTGTTTATCAGTCACCTGCAGCTGTTCGGTGTACCTGAGAATCTATAAACTTGACAAAGGAAAAGCGTTAATTACGCAGCATAGTCAATGAAAAACTTAATATTCATTGGATCAGAACCTTGTGCATTTTCAGTTTGGAGTAATCGTAAGAACACTGACGGAAATGAAAAAAAACCCCCAGTACTTACCAAATTTAGGGAAGACATTCATTATGTAACGAGATTAGGTGTTTTATGTATGTTCTGGAACACTTTTCAGATCGTCTACGTTTGTGTCATGAGGGCTGGGTTCATGAGTGATGTCAGAATTCTGATCAGTGACTTCATCAGTCTTATAAGTGACGTGATCATTCTTATTAGTCGCGAGCTACACGTTTTATGCCTACCGTCCCTCCTCTTCCCTTCCGCTTATCACCAACCAGTCACAGCGAAGTATTCAAAATGAAGCAGCCAATCAAAAAAATTCAAAACGGTGGGAATACTCCCTTTGTGTTAGCGGGAAATTAAAAACTCTCTCCCTCCTCCTCTACCTGCAGCCAAGCAAAAATCCAAAATGGTGGAAATAGCTCAATTGTGCTAGTGGGAAATATAAGACCCCCTTCCCCTCTTCTTACCGATCAGAGTGCAGTATTAAAATGAAGGGTGAAGATGACGTTGGAGAATTCAGTAAAGAAATGTTATTTTACCTCCACTTGAAAGCGAAATATATTCACATACCTCTAGCATAGTATTAAAATGATGCGTAATAATGGTATCAATTTACTTTTTTCTATGATCGTTACCTAAAACTGTGTAAAGACACACTGAAAATTTACCACTTCTCCCCTCTCCCCCAGTCAGAGCCAGGTATTATAACAGCCATTAAAATGAAACCTCCAGTCACAATGTAGCTCTCGAGATGACTGAGTGTTTGTGTCGTCCTCATCATTTCATCATCATTCATGAAAGTGGCGCGTTTGGACTGAGCAAAAGTTGGGAATTTGTACAGCCTCTGATAACTGCGCAGTTGAGCGCCTCACAAACCAAACATCATCATCATAATCAACAATGTAGCTCACTGCCTGGACAGCCATGCATGTTAAAGTACGATTTATGGGATGGGGAAGTGTATCAGCCTCCGATCGAGTTTGCTAGACCAGCCTGGGTGTGGTTTCAGGCAGTTTCTCCCGCCCCAGTGGTTCAAATGGTTCAAATGGCTCTGAATACTATGCGACTTAACTTCTGAGGTCATCAGTCGCCTAGAACTTAGAACTAATTAAACCTGACTAACCTAAGGACATCACATACATCCATGCCCGAGGCAGGATTCGAACCTGCGACCGGAGCGGTCGCTCGGCTCCAGACTGTAGCGCCTAGAACCGCACGGCCACTCCGGCCGGCTCCCGCCCCAATAGGTGATTTTGCACAATCCTAATAAATAGTTCCATCACTGAACTGTCCTTGTTGAAAACTACTGCTCTGGAGTATAAAAGTGACACAGTTGTATTTCTGTACGAAGTACACAAGTCATGTGTCATTTACATGATTTGCAAACATTTAAAAAACTTTCGCCTATTTTCACAAGAATAACACGGCACGCAGACAATCGGAGTATACATCTTGTGTCCTGGGGTAACGGGGTGGCAACAGGAAGGGCATCTGGTCACCCCTTTCAACTGCTTATGTCAGATCCATTAATAATCACGCCGATGCTGCTCTAAAGCAGGACAAAGGTACAGGAAAAGGAAGAAGATGAAGAATAGCAATGTTCCCCATCTTGACTGTGCTAAACATTTACAAACTAACTGAAATATTTAACACAAAAATTACATTTGCGGTATTTACGCATCTACAATAGATCTCAAACACTTAAAAATACCTGAATATTGTCAATCACGTTCCAAAAAATTTTGGTTTTGTACTGACTCAGCATTCACAGCTATGAATGGTTTTTGTAGCTATGTATCATTCGTTATGGTGTACTAAAATTAGTTTAAGACGTATAAAATGCAATTGGTGAACTATTGTTACAGTTTTTAAGAGATGAGTTTTGCTTTCAATATTTCATAAAACTTCAAAAAACGCGAAATAAAATGAACTGCTTATTTATGCCCATGTCGTGCTTGTCTATGCCAACAAATAGCAGCTCTCAAAGTTCGATCCGAGTACCATGCTTCGTCTAAGACACAACGGAGCTCCAAACTAATTATTGTCTACAAATGCTTGTCAAATGTCACAATATTCAGAAATATCTTCTAAAATCCATCAGTGATTCAGAAAAATGCAATATTTACGTTATAACGGCATCTCATGACTCAAAGTTAGTTTAATATGGTGATGTGTGCTGTCATCACATAACATCTGTCATCACTAGGATAGGAGTGAAGATAACAGATAACTTCTTCTTTTTCTTCTTCTTCTTGAACTCTCTATTATTCAAAGTTCCCATGCCGGTGTCTCACGTTGCCTCCAAATGCTTCTATCTTGTGCTACTTCCTGTTAGTTATTTATGCCCAGCCAGCTGGTTTATATTTCAGTTTCATTACCGATATACTCCTTGGTCTCTTACCAAATGACTTCCCCATGAACATTCTTCTTGGTTCCAGAATGAGATTTTCACTCTGCAGCGGAGTGTGCGCTGATATGAAACTTCCTGGCAGATTAAAACTGTGTGCCGGACCGAGACTCGAACTCGAGTTCAAGTCACGGTCCTGCACACAGTTTTAACCTGCCAGGAAGTTTCATTCTTCTTGGTTCTCTTGCATTCCATCAAATGGCCTGCACATTGAAATATTATGGAATTTATTGTGCTTATTGTTGCTGCTTGTTATGATAGGACGTATATGTGTACAGTGTGTCTTCTCTTCCAGTTTTGGGATTCGTTATCGTAGTGCGGACCAAAGATTTCCCTATACACTTCGTTTTCGAATGCTTGTAATTAGTGTATTGCTAGGTAAATAAAAAACATGGCAATTATTACAAGTAAATGTACTTATTTGAGGCTAAGTGTGAAACGGAACTGCTGCAATTGGAACTATGGCTCTCTAAAACATTAATCATATAAACCAATGCTTAGTAAAAATACCACCGCACTGACATTCACATAAATACGATTTTTGAAAGGAAGAAAGTGCCTTTATCAGTTCGATTTTAGAAAGAAAGAATACTAACAACCCGTCCCGGCTTTTCACAGGTAGCATTAAGTATCCACGGCGAGATGCACCAGGAAAGTTCTCTGGAGGCATGAATGTAAGGTGTTGTACAGAGAACTAGCCTTTGGAGTGACATCTCACGTCAATCATGGGAGCACATCGCGATGTAAGTACTATGTATACATGCAATGTAAATATCGTATACGAATCACTGGCATATGTGTGTGTGAGTGATTCAATATGTATCGAAGACTGCCTGCCATGGCACAAATAAAAGAAAAATTTCAGAGTATAGTGAAACTTGTTCGTAATTATTTTTAATTATTATAATTGGTTCTGGTGAAAGACGTACGGAAATACATGACGCTGCATCTCTGACTATAACAGAAATCTGATTGAGAAAAAAATGAAGAAAAATTGAATACTCTTCCTAGAAATCATTAAAAAAATTAGTTCTCAATTATCTCACTCTTAGTTTCAAAATATCCTCTAACAACTCTTTACAACTGTTCTGCAATGCACCTTTACACAACGGGCAATGCACCTCGTCTTGTTGCTGCAACCGTGTTATAAAGCACCATGCTAAAAATATTTGAAAAGCAATATTGTGACCCATGGAGAGTGTAATGCATAGTCATAATAATTGCAACAACTACTGTCATTTATATATATATATATATATATATATATATATATATATATATATATATATTACAAAAGTGGTAGAGTACATAAATATAAACATAAGAACACATGAGTTATGTACATAATAGGAAATTAATAAGCTATACAATGTAGTCAAGGAAAATAATATACAAGTAACATCTTCTGTATGAAAATACTCATCTCCACCTGACATTAATAGTACTCCATTTGACAGGATAACAAAATGTTATTTACAGTTCTTCTAGAGTGCCAAAAATGTCTTTCAGTTGTGTAGAGGCAAATACTACAAATAACTGCAAATAGTACAAAGAGAGAGAAAATAAATATACAAGTATCATTGTGCAGGTAAGCTCTCATATATGCATGAAATTGGTTGTAGTTCATTTAGTATGACATCTAAATTCAAAGTTCTTCAAGACAGTAAAAATCATCTGGCAGTAGAAGAGCAGGTAAAGAAACACATGTTTCAAGTGCAGCAGACTCAAGGGCAACTAACTCTGTGTCCACTGACAACCACAGAGAAATATTAATATAATCATTTGACAACACCCAAGTTTGAGGTGTAACCTGATTCAGGAACCCATTAGATACATTATGTCCACTGACAACCACACCAAAATGTTTTAGCGTGTCACTCCTTTTGATATTCAGATAAAGATACTGTATAGAATCAGTAGTAACAGTATAAGGCAGAAGTATACACCGTTGAATACAAAGAATTTATAAAGATCATAAAAGAATTGATGTATCCCTTTGAGGCAACAGGTTCTCATAATTGATATAGAAGATCAGAAGTCTCATATATGACGCAATAACAGAAATTAATCATAATGAAAAATGAAAAATACTAAATTACATATACCTCAATATAAGAGTCAACACTGCATAAGAGGCACTTAAGCTCAGTGGTCAGTGCTCAGTAAATGATTCAAAATGTGTAAGACCACAGATAATTACATAGGTGAGGAAAGTTTCTTGAAGTACAGTTATAAAAAATGTTCAAATGTGTGTGAAATCTTATGAACTTAACTGCTAACGTCATCAGTCCCTAAGCTTACACAATACTTAATCTAAATCATCCTGAGAACAAATACACACACCCATGCCCGAGGGAGGACTCGACCCTCGGCCAGAACCAACCACATAGTCCATGACTGCAGCGCCTTAGACTGCTTGACTAATCCCGTGTGGTGAAGTACAGTTATAAATACGAAGTTCGTGCCAACCACATGGTGGCAAACTTGTTCTATATAAATTCATTTACTGATGGTACAGTACACAGCATACCAGAAAATACTCATTTTGAACCAGAACAAGCAAAATGTGTGACAGATAACATCTTTGAATGCCATACAGATTTGACCAAAGAGATTAAGTGTGACATATTTAAAAATGTTAACAGTTAATCATATATCCCAGAGTTGAGATATACATAGTAATTACATGTGATTTAAATTATCATACAACAGAAAATTAGCATTTCTCGAAGATACATTCACATACTCAGTAAAATTACATGTAAACAATCCAAGTTCATATAATCCAATTTCTGTGGTAGATATTTAAGAAAAAGATATCTGAGTAAACAAGCAATTCCTTCTTATACAGTATAAGTGATGTGAAGTCCACTGAACTTAAATTAGTAAGGAATGTCATTTGTTATGACTGCATACTCAGTTTACTTCTCATAACTTATTACATACGCAATCATTGAGTAATGGGTCTATGATTATCACAAGTACTTGCTTATTATTACAACATAATTACTTGTATGCTATGTTTACATGATGAACATTGAGCAGGAAATAGTAAGTAGAGGCACAAGGTTACTATCGTCAGATGTTGAATGTCAATTTGTTTATATGTAGAATCAGAATTGTATGGAGTCAGAATCGAATAGTCTCATAATCTTAGGGAGTCAGAATTGTATAGTCACACAGTTAATCACAACAGCAAAATAAATACAACATTCAAAAGATATATGTAATATAGCAAATAATAATGACATGACTTACTCTAACATGCATCACAAAAAGATTGATCGTCTAACTCTTCAGTAGTAGCTGAAAGAAATGGTTTATTAACCGAAAATGAAGCAAATAACTTCTCTTGAGCTTAAATATTGCTTAATGATAAGAGACGAAAATGATCATCGTACAATCATTAACTTAACATGATAGAATTGGCACTGCATCACTGCTGTAGCAGAACCATAAGAGAAAGTCTGAAATAAAATTGTTTAAATAGAAAGCCACTGTATCGAAGTAACTTATTTTATGCAATTATTTACAACATGCATAAAAATGTAGTTGATCAGCTTGCATCAAGGCATAAAAATACTACAATCTGAGAAGAAAAAAATATCAAAATGTAAAACTTATTTATATAAAAGTCACAGATGAGTGTTTTAACACGACTGGTTACTTCAGGAACGTCTAGATCTCTGTAACAGACAACTTCAACATTTGTATTGTTAGAACATATCTTGTTAGCTACATATGTTACATCCTGATCAGAAAATTTTGTTAACTTCATACAAATACACTCCTGGAAATTGAAATAAGAACACCGTGAATTCATTGTCCCAGGAAGGGGAAACTTTATTGACACATTCCTGGGGTCAGATACATCACATGATCACACTGACAGAACCACAGGCACATAGACACAGGCAACAGAGCATGCACAATGTCGGCACTAGTACAGTGTATATCCACCTTTCGCAGCAATGCAGGCTGCTATTCTCCCATGGAGACGATCGTAGAGATGCTGGATGTAGTCCTGTGGAACGGCTTGCCATGCCATTTACACCTGGCGCCTCAGTTGGACCAGCGTTCGTGCTGGACGTGCAGACCGCGTGAGACGACGCTTCATCCAGTCCCAAACATGCTCGATGGGGGACAGATCCGGAGATCTTGCTGGCCAGGGTAGTTGACTTACACCTTCTAGAGCACGTTGGGTGGCACGGGATACATGCGGACGTGCATTGTCCTGTTGGAACAGCAAGTTCCCTTGCTGGTCTAGGAATGGTAGAACGATGGGTTCGATGACGGTTTGGATGTACCGTGCACTATTCAGTGTCCCCTCGGCGATCACCAGTGGTGTACGGCCAGTGTAGGAGATCGCTCCCCACACCATGATGCCGGGTGTTGGCCCTGTGTGCCTCGGTCGTATGCAGTCCTGATTGTGGCGCTCACCTGCACGGCGCCAAACACGCATATGACCATCATTGGCACCAAGGCAGAAGCGACTCTCATCGCTGAAGACGACACGTCTCCATTCGTCCCTCCATTCACGCCTGTCGCGACACCACTGGAGGCGGGCTGCACGATGTAGGGGCGTGAGCGGAAGACGGCCTAACGGTGTGCGGGACCGTAGCCCAGCTTCATGGAGACGGTTGCGAATGGTCCTCGCCGATACCCCAGGAGCAACAGTGTCCCTAATTTGCTGGGAAGTGGCGGTGCGGTCCCCTACGGCACTGCGTAGGATCCTACGGTCTTGGCGTGCATCCGTGCGTCGCTGCGGTCCGGTCCCAGGTCGACGGGCACGTGCACCTTCCGCCGACCACTGGCGACAACATCGATGTACTGTGGAGACCTCACGCCCCACGTGTTGAGCAATTCGGCGGTACGTCCACCCGGCCTCCCGCATGCCCACTAAACGCCCTCGCTCAAAGTCTGTCAACTGCACATACGGTTCACGTCCACGCTGTCGCGGCATGCTACCAGTGTTAAAGACTGCGATGGAGCTCCGTATGCCACGGCAAACTGGGTGACACTGACGGCGTCGGTGCACAAATGCTGCGCAGCTAGCGCCATTCGACGGCCAACACCGCGGTTCCTGGTGTGTCCGCTGTGCCGTGCGTGTGATCATTGCTTGTACAGCCCTCTCGCAGTGTCCGGAGCAAGTATGGTGGGTCTGACACACCGGTGTCAATGTGTTCTTTTTTCCATTTCCAGGAGTGTACATAGAGTTCTGTGATCTCTTTATTACTTCTGCAATAGAGAAAAATTCAGTTACGACCATATCAGACACAAAAAATGAAGTATAATAAGTGTAAATAGTAATAATTAGAAAAACAGAAGTTTTTACTCAGAAAACACATACACTAATCTGTCAAAATCCCTCCAGTGCTCAAGAAAGCAACAACTATGTGCAAAAACTAGTCAAGTTACCAAAAAATTCTCAGTTAATTAAATTCTGTAGCTTAAGGGGTATCTCTCTCTCTCTCTCTCTCTCTCTCTCTCTCTATATATATATATATATATATATATATACCAGAGAATATTTTCTGGTAATTTGCTTTCTGTTGCATATAGTTGTTGCTTCCTTGCGTGCTGGAGGGATTTTGTCAGATTCGTGTATATATATATATGGTTAAATTTGTATATATATAGGGAGAGATATACCGCTTAAACTGCAGAATGACATGCTTTGTTTCCACGCACTCATGTGACCAAAGAAGGTCAGAAAGTTGTGACATCACCAAAGACAATGGCTGGTTTGATATCTTGTAAAAAAAGTAATTATTAATCACTTTTACCTAGATGATTAATAACCCACATCCACATACAGATTGCATCACAATATGTGAACGCAATTACAGATCTCTATGAAAATTCAAGTAAAATAAAATAAAACTGTTCACAGGATTTTGCAGTCTTTGGAAGCACATTGAGGCTTCAGATTAAATGTTTTCATATGTAAATTATCTGTATCATTGATCAAAATGAGGGCATTGTGTTATTTTAATATGCAAGTATATTACAGAATTACAGACCTCTACAAAAATTCGAGCAAAATAATATTGTATCACTTGTAAGATATGACAGCAGTTGTAAGCACAATGAGGCTCTAAATAGACCCACACAAAAATTGACTGTATAATTTGTTGGAATGCACACAGCATGCATCTTGGCACTACTGCTAGAAACTTTTAGATTCAGGACCACTCGTTAATGACAGAAGTTCAATAAATGTACAACGCTTGCAACTTCTATAGAACTTCTAACTGAATACTTCCACTTCTAAGCTTTCTGTGTGACTTATTAAAATATATGCAGCTGATGTTTTTTTTGTCATATTCAAGGTGTAAAACCATTTTACATAAACTTTTTATGGTGCATACATGTGTAACATATAATTTAGGATGATTTATGCACTTTTGGTGTAATGTGACCCATTTTGCGGTTATTTGATACACTTTCTGGGTAATGCGATAAAAGTTTGGTGCTATTTCATATACTTTCGCGTTAATTTTATTCCGTTTGTGTGTATTTTAACAGAGTTTGAGGATAATTTGACACAGTTTTGGGATAATTTGGTACAGTCTTATGGCATTTGCATATATTTTGTATGTGCATACATCATAAAAAAATTACATACTTCCTTCATTATCATCTCTCTGGTTTATACACTACAGTTAATTTCTTCTATCTCTTTGTAATGCTAATTTTATGTAGACAACATCATAGTGTCTTGAGTTGATATCTCAACTTGCTTTGGCTTGTTGCAGCTATCAGGAAATATTCTGAAATTGCTTACTAAGCATCAAATTAGACTTTCTGATGTCAGCACGTGTAAACTGATGCAGTCTCAAAGTATTTCACATTTTGCTGACGATTAAAAAGTGAGCTTTGGGCAGTTTGCTTTATTTTGTTGTGAGTCTTTACCAAGGCAACATGATAAACTACAAAAAAAAAAAAAAAAAGACACAGGGACAACACAAAAAGAAGCATGTAGGGAAGCGTCAAAAGAAGTAATAGCTGGTTCTACACTGAGAGGAATCACTAATAAATATGGAATAAACTTATTCTGCTCGTAATAATATTATATATAAAGTAACTGAGTGAATATTTTGAGGTTAATTAAGTCTCAATCATCCACAAGAAATACAATATACCAACACATTGAATATAATATTTATAGAGTCTCCTAGAATTACTTAATGCAGGTAAACTATTCTCAATTTCAGATCCTAATACAGCTGTACCTAATGTTGGATACAAAGTTGGGAAGAAGATGTGATTCAAGAACCAATTACTTCAAGCTAACATCAGACTTAGTGAGTGAAAATGTAAAATAACAGTATTTATTTGGTCTCTTACCATTACTTAACAGTTTCAGAACCAAATCAAGCCGTACCTAAAGCTGGATACAAAAAGTTGAAACGTCCCCTTTGAAAAATTGTACATGACTGTGCTTAACCTGACACACAATATTTTTAGCGCAACGCAATCTGACTTTCAAAAATCCCTACAAAAAAATGGCCCTGACTAACATTAACCTACGCATTTCACTAATCGCTTACCTCACAAAAATCTTGGTTACTCGAACTACTGCAATACAGCGAGCGCCACTACTGCCAGCTAAATAAAAGATTCAAACTATGGAAGGCACTAACTACTGATAGGGCTAGTTAGCAAATGAAAGATATTAATAGAGAACAAACAATGTATTTACCTTAATATCATATATATATATATATATATATATATATATATATATATATATATATATATATATATATATATATATATATATATATATAGCAGTTCATGACAAATTTCAAAACTCCGCCATCTTTCTCCCCACATCCACCACCGCTGTCAGCTCACCTCCAACTGCGCAACGCTACGCGCTGTTCACATCCAGCTGCCGCTGCCCAACACTACAATGGCAGACAACAATGCAAACTAGCCACATACTGCATACAGCACAGCCAGTGATTTTCAGAGCGCTACGTGGCGTTACCAATATAAGAACCTAAACAGCCTACTTACAAAGTCTCCTTAGGGTTTGTCAGAGGAGAAGAAGCTACAGTTCATGAAAACAGCAGTTCGACTTTCCATGATAGACGTTTATCAGAGATGGGGGCAGCTGTTCCCAAAGAAGAGAAATGTAGAAGTTAAATACAATATATTTATGAAAGCATGAAAGCAGAAGGTCCAGAAGAAGAATAAAAAGGAAGGGGTGATTACTATGAGGAAGATTATGATTATGAAAGGAAGAAGAAGAAGAAGATAACATTCACGACTGGAAGACGCTCTTCATCAAGTTGCCAGCAGATATAGATCCGAATCAGTTGGTGGAGCCATTAGTATTCTTGCTGGCATGGAAAATGGTGATCAATAATTAACATGATAACGAAATACCATTTGCTAATAAGAAATTGTGATGTGTATCAGTTATTTCTGAAGTTGTGAAAAAATAAAGTGAAAGACTGGAAAGCTGCATATGAGAACATTCTCTTACCTATACCGGGTAACACGATGAGAGAAACATGAAACTCTTACCATAAAATGTTAGTATTGTTTACTTTCCTAATTCTCAGCGGTAAGTTTGCTGTGCACTAGTGCTCATATGAGTGATTTTACAACCAATCGTTCAGTAGTTACATGAATTTAATGCATGGTACTCAAAGTGAACTACAGTCACCTACCAACCTATAATTTTTCGAAGTGGTTCCAATAAACAGCCTTTGGGCGTCTTGATAAGCAATACAGACAATTTAGACATGGAAACATTTACTTTGAAGGGTCATTGTGCCTGCAGAGTGTGCAAAATTTTGTGTGTAACACACTTTGTTGCGTTGATGACGCGTTTTTCGTAACTTTTAGAGTAGCGTGACGACTGAGAGATATCACAGACATAGAAAATTATTAATCTAATACTCTGTTGCGTCTTAAACCAACTAGGGAATTCACATCGAACTTTGAACGCTGCCATGTGTTGGCACACACAAGCAACAGGTGGGCGTAAATAAGTACTCGATTTAATTTCGCGTTTTCTGACGTGTCGTAGAATACTGGAGTTAGAATTTACTTTTAACAGCTCCATAACAGTATTTCGTTAATTACACTGTACAAGCAAACGGTTTTTAACTATTCAAGGGAAGTATGTTTTACATTTGTTGTAATATTCAAAAGCGAACGACATGAAGCTTCCAACGAAATTCATGTTTATAACCGACAAGTCTGCCCGTAAATGTGTTCTTTTAATGTAGTAGCCAATATTTTTACCGTCGTTATACGCAGTTCAGGTATTTTTCAGTGTGCGTGATGTATATTAGATGTCGTAATTCTGTGAATGTATTTTTTTTATAAATATGTCAGGTAGTTCAGATAATTTTTGGCACAGCCAAGATGGTGCTGCATTGTGATTGTCTGTTCCAGCTGCTTGGATTTTTGAATGGCTCGCGTATGGTTAGGGGAAAGGGGTTCAAAATGGTTCAAATGGCTCTAAGCACTATGGGACTTAGCTTCTGAGGTCATCAGCCCCTAGACTTAGAACTACTTAAACCTAACTATCCTAAGGGCATCACACACATCCATGCCGGGGGCAGGATTCGAACCTGCGACTGTAGAGGTCGCGCGGTTCCAGGCTGATGCGCCTAGAACCGCTCGGCCACATCGGCCGGCGGGAAAGGGGTCTTCCCACGAAAAGAAATGGGCTGTTTCTGTTGGAGTCTCTTTTTTTTGCTGAATGCATATCCTCACTCAAATGTTCGTCGGCAACCTGACCCACTTGCGACATATTGACTCGCTTCCTTTTTCTGCCTCTGGCATGCCTTATTGTTGCCTGCGGAACGTGAGTGAGTGTTAACAACATTTTCCAATTTATGCCCCTTACTATTGTGTGCCATAACACATCCCTCCTCTTTACAAACGTTTGTCAGAAATTTTTCCTTGCTTTCAGTTATTGCTAATTAGTCTGTACCTGCCTTGAAAAAACAGATGCACTGTAACAGGTTTTTGGGTTGCTTCTCAACATAAGTTTTGAATATTAGTTAGCTTAATGAATCTGCTGTGTCATTCTGTCGTGGTTGCATACACTACTTACATTTTCAGCTCACGTTACATATTACTTGTTTGTATCCATTCCACAGGTAGCTGATGGGTAGTTGACTCAGTTGAATGAGATATCTTAGCTTTCTACTAAAGCAATTTACACAAACGTAAACTAGAACCAACATTTTGCTTGTCGTTGAGACACTGAAAATAATTGTATTTTGCCTGCATTCAAATGACATTGCATCACATGTTCCACTATTTGATTGACTGAAATTTGTCCTTTTTCTTAAGTTAATAACTAGACTGGAGATTGTAGCAAAGTAGAATCTAAGGTATCGAAAATAAAAGTTCAGTTTTGTTTAGGCAGTATGTGGCGTGGTTCTTCTGGCCAGTAGAACGTTGATCTGGACATATTAATCATTGCCATGCCCATGATGACAGCTGGAAGGTGAAATTGTCTTCCTGATATTTCACATCTTGTTCCGTTAATTAACAATCCATTGCCCTGCAATTCTAAAATCGTTGTTCCGGTTGGTTCATCGTTTCTATAGAAAGTAATAGTTACTGTTTCTGGTGTAAACATGGAGAAAACCCAGAGATATCTAATTTTCTGGACTTATGGCTGAGGAGATAAGACTTTTTTCTCGAACTCTTCTTTCAATTTTCCCCACGAACAACTGCATTTCACAGGACTTGTTATTCGTTTGTATCACACTTGTTGAAAAATATTATTTTCTTTAATTCAGTCTTTTAAATCTGCTACAGACGTAACGACATGAGCATCTCTCCGTCTAAAAACTAACAATACTTCGCGTGTTTGTATCTATATCTATTTCTCAATTTTATTCCATTTAATCAGATGTAGATGTACAGTATAACTGTGGTGTTGCGCGTTTATTGCTGCTACTCGAAATTGTATTTTAATGTACAATCTAGCTTGATCAGTATCCAATCTAGCATCAGATATACGATAAAATAAAGCTTAATTGTTACTTATAACAGGCACGTCATAGTGAAAATCTTCTGGAAAGTCGCTTTTGTGCTTTTTGTAATGCCATCAAAATTTGCTGTGGCTTTACTAACATTGTACCTCAACTGTCTATAAGTAGTGTGATGGACTGCTTCACACGAAGTTTCGACATCAGTCCTTGCATCATCTCATCTATCGGCTAAGGTTCGTAACAATGTATGTGTTACCATTTCATCATCTGGTTTGCTTCACCTGGTTTATATTTTCTCTAGATCACTGTTTAATAGATTCCTCGTGTTCTGCCGATATTGTTCTAATACTATTGTTAAATCTCGTTCTGTTTTCATAATATTGAATATTCCTTGCTCCTTATTTCCTGTATGCCAATCTACTTTTGCTTTTGTATCTTCCAGTAACTCTTCTACACTTGCAATAGTGCTGTTTAAACTTTTGATATCTTCGTTGTTCCAAACACAGATTTTAACAGTTCCCACCTCCAACTAACCAACATCGTTTTTTTTACATGTATTAGCTACTATTTCTGTTAACTGCTGCAACTGAGTCCTCATTTCCTCATACCGGAGTTTTAATTCCTGATACTCTTTCTGAATTTCTTCCAATAATCCTTATTTCTCTGCTTCTTTTTGTAACGCTGTGAACCTATCCTGTAGTCATCGCACGTCATTCCTTCCTTTCCAAATACTGAATTTAAAAATTAATATCCATCTATGACTCGCTAGTACAACATCTGATTGCCTAGCAAATAAAATTACATTGCACAGAGGCAGATTCCTTATCACATGTCCTCCGTAATAATATAATAGTACAACAAAAAGTAGTTTTCCCCATAATATCTTTGTACAGCACCTGAAAGAAAAGGAATACTGTCAATTCCCTCCCTCCTTTATTTAACTAACTAAACACAGAACGTGACAAGAAAAGAAAATTAAGACTAACCCAAGTAACTATCAAATACCATGTGTGCATTTAGATGAAATTTATGCTGTTCCCTAGACCTAAGGCGTAATGTACTTTTCTATGAGGTTCCTTTTTCCTCACTAATTCGTCTTTTTCCGCAGTGGTTGGAAGAATCTGCGGAAATGCATCAGTCTCACTTTTAAACGGTTTCACTATACTTACATGGCCTGTTGTTGCTGTTGCTGTGGTCTTCAGTCCTGAGACTGGTTTGATGTAGCTCTCCATGCTACCATACAGTAAAGCTGCATGCCCTAGGGAAAAATTACGGCTGTAGTTTCCCCTTGCTTTCAGCCGTTCACAGTACCAGCACAGCAAGGCCGTTTTGGTTAGTGTTACAAGGCCAGATCAGTCAATCATGCAGACTGTTGCCCCTGCAACTACTGTACTTCAGGAACCACACGTTTGTCTGGCCTCTCAACAGATACCCCTCCGTCGTGGTTGCACCTGCGGTACGGCCATCTGTATCGCTGAGGCACTCAAGCCTCCCCACCAACGGCAAGGTCCATGGTTCATGAGGGGAGGATATGGCCTATAGAAGCTCTAATTGGGAACTGTAATTTTTACGTTGACTGGCGAAGTAATTTTGATAACGTGGTTGTGTCGGTGATATTTCGTTAAAAATTTTCTGTTTTGCACTTTGGGTTTACAGATTAGCGCGTAACAGCCATTGTCCTATTCTGTATTCTGGCCGTTTGCTGGTCCATTGCGCAATACGTTCTTGCTTCTCTAAAGCTTTTGTGTAGCTACGCTTTACCCTTTGCCACGTTTCTACCAGTTACTTCGCAAAATATTTCACTGGTTTGCCTCCAATCCTGGAAACAAGCTGTGTTGGCCCCAATGATACCAAATCATTATTTCCCAATCCAAATAATATACACCGAGGAGACAAAGGTCATGGCACACCTCTTAATGTCCTGTCGGACATCCTGTTCCATTCCATAGTGCACGAATTCGGCGTGACATGGACTCAACAAGTCGTTGGGAAGTCCCATGCAGAAAAATTCAGCAATGCTGCCCCTACAGCCATCCATGCTTGCGAAAGAGTTTCCGGTGCAGGATAATGTGCACGAAGTGAACTATCGATTATACCCCACAAATGTCCAATGGGATTCATGTCAGGTGATCTGGCTGGCCAAATCGTTCGTTCGAAATGTCCAGAATGTGGCCGGGGACCTGACATTGTTATTTGGGAACATGACGTCAATGAATTGCTGCAAATGGTCTCCAATTTGTCCCACTTCCAGTCAATGATCGATTCAGTTGGACCAGAGGACGCATTCCATTCCATGTAGACATAGCTTATACCAAAATGGCACGACCACTAGCTAGCTCAGTGCCATGTTGACAATTTAGGTCCATGGATTCGTGGGGTTTTGCACCACACTCCAAACCTACCATCTGGACTCATCTGACCAGACTACGGTTTTCTAGTCGTCTTGGGCCCAACCGATATGGACACGGGCCCAGGAGAGACACTGTAGTCTATGTTGTGTTGTTAGTAAAGGCACTTTAGTCGGTCGTCTGCTGCCATATACCATTAACGCTAAATTTCACCGCACTGTCTCAGTGGATACGTTCATCGTACACCCACCATTATTTTATGCTGTGATTTCACGCAGTATTCCTTGTCTGATACCGCTGACAACTCTTCGCAAACGACACTGCTCTCGGTTGTTAAGCGTAGGCCATCAGCCACTGCGTTGCCCGTGGTGAGAAGAAATGCCTGAAATTTGGTTTTCCCGGCACCCTCTTGACACTGTGGATCTCGGAATATTGAATTCGCTAATGATTTCCGAAATGGAATGTCCAATGAGTCTACTTCCAATTAGCATTCCGCGTTCTAAATCTGTTAATTCCTGTCGTGCGGTCGTAAAACGCTGGGAACGTTTCCACATGAATCACCGGAATGCAAAAGTACAAATGACAGATCCGCCGATGTAGTGCCCTTTTATACCTACTGTACGCGATGCTACCGCCATCTGTATATTTGCATTTCGATATTCCATGACTTTTGTCACCTGAGTGTATAAGGCTAATATCATGAGGCAAACACAGCCTCATTCGATGCTCAACAACGTCTGAAATTCACGAAGAAGCTGCCAAACAACATAAATGAGTAGGGATCATTGATTTTATAGATCACTCTTTTTGTAGCCATATTCCGTCTAATGAGCAGCCGAAAAGCAGGAAGAACTTCCTTATCTCCATAACACCACTAATCAACTATCCTGAGCAACAGTCTGTGGGAGCAAAAGTTGATCAGAATCAATTTATCAATCCACTGTAAACTGTATCTCCTAATCACAAACTATCTTGGATCATCCACAAGGAATTAAGCCATCTAAATATTTAAGCATCTCGTCCAAAGATAACTTTGTGAAATGGAGACAATTTGAACCAGAAGGTGGTAACTGCATTCCTGTGGTACTGTGGAAACTATGTCTCATTTTCTTAATTTGTGTCGATTGTCTTTCCTTAGTCATATAAGAAACGCACTCTCGTGCATTTCGAAATGGAACAAAACTGTACCCACATCTCTAAGGTGTATGTAGGAATATTTTCGTCGATGCTAAAGAAGCGAAATTAGGTTGGTTGGTTGGTTGGTTGGTTGTGGGGAAGGAGACCAGACAGCGTGGTCATCGGTCTCATCGGATTAGGGAAGGATGGGGAAGGAAGTCGGCCGTGCCCTTTCAGAGGAACCATCCCGGCATTTGCCTGGAGTGATTTAGGGAAATCACGGAAAACCTAAATCAGGATGGCCGGACGCGGGGTTGAACCGTCGTCCTCCCGAATGCGAGTCCAGTGTCTAACCACTGCGCCACCTCGCTCGGTGTGAAATTAGGTTTATACGCAATGTACAGTGACACGTATCCTTGCCCGGGCCTAACAATGCCGAGGAAGCAAAGAATGTTGCACGCTATGATCAACAGAGAACGCGCAAATGACGTCGGACAAAAGTTAGTGGAGATTCGTGAGTCTGCAAAAAGATCGATGCGCGAAGCACAAAACAACTACAACCGTCATACCTTAACAAAAGGTCTTGCCGAGATCCCGAGAAAACTTTGGCCCTATGTAAAATCGCTAAACTGATCGAAGACTTCTATCCAGTCATTCGTTGACTAGTCTGGTGTGACAATAGAAAATAGCAAAACGAAAACTGAAGTTTTAAATTTTTCTCTTAAGAAATCGTTTACGCAGGAGGATAATAAAACATACTGTCGTTTGACCCTTGCATATGGAGGACCTCCATGACATTACGGGCCTAGAGACGCAACTGAAAGTGTTGACCGAAGATGATTCGCCAGGTTCAGATGGAATCCACGTTCAGTTTTACAAATAGTACTCTACGGCATTGGCTCCTTACTCAGCTTGTATTCCCCGCGAATCTCTTGCCCAGGGCAAAGACCTAAGCGACTGGAAAAAATCGCACATGACTCCCGTGCATTAATAAGGTTAAAGAATGAGCACGCAGTATTACAGACCAATATCCGCAACATCGGTTTGTTGCATATTCTCCGTTCGAATGTAATAAATTTCCCTTGAGACTGAAAATCTTCTGTCCATATGAAAGGCTTATTTCAGTAGTGGTACAAGTCCATTACCTACACTTTTCTGTCTATAATGCTTCTGAAATTAATGGTCAAAACAAACAGCAAGAAGCCATACGCTTGAATGTTCCTAATATCTTAACTGCAGATTTTTCAACACTTATTTAACTTTAGGCCTCTGTATCTCAGAAAGAACAAAAATGGACTTGTTCCATAAAAACACGGGAGGACTGCCAGATGTCAGTAGCGTCTGCCACGATATTTCGACGCAGAGTCTTCTGGCCATCTTCAGGTGAATACCACTGTAGCAGTACTGGCGAGTACGCTTTTTTTTCTTTATTGTGATTTCATTCCCCTACCCCATATAGGCAGGGGAGGGCTGCCAGCAGCACAATCCGCTGCTCTTCAGACGAGGGACATAACAACTTAAAATAAGAATAAAATGTTACATACATATGGCGAGGAAGGGGAACTTAAAACAGTAATGGGAGAAAATGGAGGTAAAAAAAATAGACTAACACGGAGACGTTCATGGAGGACAGTTAAAAGTCACCAGAAAGTTGAAAAACACAGTTGGCGAGTCTTCAAAACTCAGAGAAGACACTGAATGGACATGCACACGTTATAAGTCGGCCACAGTAGTAAAAACACTCCGGAACAACACACTTTAAACCCACTTGGAGCACACACGACGAAGAATAAGACTGACAGGCGGGACCCGCCGAGGGAAAGGGCAGAGAGGATGGAAAAGGAGGGGAGAGCATGGGGCAGTAGGGGAAGTGGAGGGATGAAGAGAGGAGGGGCATCAGTGGGTATATGAAGAGGCAGGAGACACGTGGGATGGGAGACGAAGAGGGAAGACAGGGCAGGAGGGAGTGCAGAGACACTGAAAGGAGGCACAAGAGATGGAGGGGGAGTAGGAGGGGGAAGCCGCTCAGGAGAAAGGAGGGGGAGGAGAGGGAGCCCTGAGGAGGAGGCGGTAACATGGAGTTAGAGTTGGTAGGAAGGGTGGACGTTAGGGCGAAGCTCATCATCCAGGAGGGGTAGACGGTGGAAGTTGCATTGGGAAAGGAGATGGAGGGTGTGGAGATGGGGAGTGAGTGGGACACAACGGTAAAGGCGTGGCAACTGGTTGGGGATGGAGAGGAAGGGAGACATCAGGGCGTGAGGGGGATCAAGGCAGCGGACCATATAGAGTGTGCGGATGGAGAAGATAGGGGAAGGGGACGAGCTCATAGAGGATGCGCATGGGGGACGGAAGGCGGATGCGGATGGGGAGGTGGAGCACATGGCGTTCGAGGATTTGGAGGGCTTTATAGAACTGGGGAGTGGCGGAAATCCAAGCTACGCTGGCATAGCAGAGGATGGGACAGATCAAGGATTTGTAGGTGTGAAGGATGGTGGAAGGATGCAGACCTCACGTCTGGCCGGACAGGAGTTTCAGGAGGTGGAGGCGGTTGTGAGCTTTGTTTCGAATGGTAAGGAGATGGGGAGTCTAGGTGAGGTGGCGGTCGAGTGTGAGGCCAAGGTATTTGAGGGTAGAAGTGAGGCGGATAGGGCGGCCATTAATGGTGAGGTAGAAATCATGGAGGCGGAAGGAGCAGGTGGTGCGGCCAATGATGATCGCCTGGGATTTGGAGGGATTAACATGGAGGAACCACTGGTTGCACCAAGCGGTGAATTGGTCAAGGTGGGTTTGGAGGGTACGTTGGGACCGTTGAAGTGTAGGATAAAGGGCTAGGAAGGCAGTGTCATCAGCGAACTGGATAAGATGAACAGGAGGGGGAGGTTTGGGCATATCAGTAGTGTACAGGAGATAGAGGAGAGGGGAAAGGACAGAACCTTGGGGCACGCTGGCGGAGGGATAGAAAGTACGGGAGTTTGAATTGTGGATAGTCACATAGGAGGGACGATGGGAGAGGAAGGAAGCAACGAGACAGACGAAGTTGATGGGGAGAGCATAGGTCTGGAGTTTGAAGAGGAGCCCTGGATACCAGACATGGTCATAGGCGTTCTGGAGATCAAGTGAAACAAAGATAGCTGAGCGACGGGAGTTGGAGGGAAAGAAGATTGGTAAGGTTAAGGAGCTGGTCGTTGGCGGAGAAGGAAGGCCGGAAGCCACATTGGGTAAGAGGAAGGAGGCAGTGCTGGTTAAGGTGGCGGTGAATACGGCAAGAGAGGATGGCCTCGAAGACCTTACTGAACATGGAGGTGAGGCAGATTGGATGATAGGAAGAGGTATCAGAGGGGGGTTTGTTAGGTTTAGGGAACAGCAGGACATGGGAAGTCTTCCACAGGTAGGGGTAAAATCCAGTGGAGAGGAGGACGTTGTACAGGGTAACAAGGACAGACAGGAAGGATGGAGGGGATTCCTAGAGGTGATGGTAGGTGATGCCATCATGTACAGGGCCGGTGTTGCATTTGGAGTGGAGGACGAGTATGATGTCTTGTGGGGTGATGGGAGTGTTGCTGTCTGAGGGGGGTAACCGATCCAAGTCCTGGAAGCTAGGGCAAGCGGGGGGACAGAGGTGTCAGTGCCAAGGATGGTGGGAAGAGGGAGTAATCAAAATGGGGACTGTCAGGAATGAAGAAGACCTCGGATAGGTGGGAAGCAAAATAGTTAGTCTTACTGAGGTTGTCAGGAAAGGGTCGATCATCATGGAGGATGGGGTAATGCAGGGTGGGATGGCTACCAGTAAGGCGGTGGAAGGCTGACCAGTACTTGGAGGAGTTGACACGGAGGGTGGAGTTGAGGTGTGTGCATGTCTGGCGCCAGTCCCAGCGTTTCTTTGCTGTAAGTAGGTTCTGGATATGTCGCTGTAATTGCCAGTGGCGGGTGAGAGTATCCCGGTCATGAGCACGGAGGAAGGAGCGGTAGAGCCTGCAGGATTCACCCAGAAGGAGGACAGCCTGTGGAGGAAGTGTAGGGCGGTGAGGGTGGATGAGTTTGGTAGGGACATGAGCCTCCACAGCGTCAGTGATAGTCTTCTGAAGGAAGGAAGAGGCATGGGTGATGTCATCAGGGTGGTGAAAGGTGAGGGGGTGGCTTTTGACCTGTAAGGCAATGGATTCCCGGTAGGCATCCCAGTTGGCACGGCAGTAGTCATTGGAGGGGAGCTGGGCGGGTGGCGGCAGTGGCGGGACGGGTAGAGGGGATGGTGAGGACAGGGAGATGGTCACTACTGACAGTATCGAGGACATCAATGGTGATGTGAGCAAGGAGTTTGGGGGAAGCGAGGATAACATTGGGGGCGGAGTTACCTTCAGGATGGGTGTGCTGTGGGAGAGGAACAAGATCACCATGGAGGGTGGCAAGGAACTGATGCCACTGCCAAACGGTGGTAGGGTCATGGCTGTGGATGTTGAGGTCAGTGGCGATCACATAGGTGGAGAAGGTATGGTCAACATGGAAAATGAAGTCAAAGGGGAGAGGAGCTGTGGGGCGGATATAGATAGTGGCACAGGTGAAGGTGAGGGATGGAAAAAATAGGCTGAGGAGGTGTTTGGTCGGGTCATTGAGGAGGGGTTGTGGCTGGTCAGGGAGATGCCTAAGGTGGCCTATAGTGACCCCGCCTCAGGCTAGGGGAAGGGGATTGTTAGTGCAGTGAAGGAGATAAGGGGAGGTGCGGACAACATGGTGGGGTCAGAGGAAGGTTTCATTAAGGATGAAGGAGTCAACGTGGTGCTGGGAGAGGGTATGCATGAAGAGGTATTTGTTTGCAGGGAGGGAGCGAATGTTGAGGTAGAGGAGACGATACTGTTGACGCGCCAGGAGGTTGGAGGTGGGAAGGGTGCGGGAAGGGGAGAGAGGGGCTTAAATGAGGGTGTTGAGGTGGGTGAAGGTAAAGTGGGCCTGGTTGTGGGAGTAGGTGGCGTAGGTGTTTAAGTGGAAAACAGAGCGGGTGGCAAGGGAAATCTGCTGGAGTGTGTGGGGGCGCTGGAAGGGGTTAATGTTCTGAAGGACGATGGTGAGGAACTGGATGATGTCTTCTGCTGTAGGGGGAGGGTGGAGGGAATTTTTAGGGTGGATGGGTGGGTCGATGAGGCGAATGGGAACAGTGAGTTCAGGGTTGGTGGGAGGGGGCTTGGCTTTGCATTTGGAGTTATAGGTGGGGTGAGGTTCATTGCAGGTGTTGCAGGATGGGGGGGCGAGGTAGGGACACTGTTTAAGGAAGTGGGAGGCTTTACAATGGGGACAGGTCGGTTGGTTCTTGCAGTTTTGGGTGAGGTGGTAGGATTGAGGAGGGGAACGGGATGGGTCAACAGGGTGGCGGTGGTTGAAAATCAGGGCACCCTGTATGAGGAGGTGGTCGATGGAGGAGGCAGACTCTGTAAATATACGCATATGGAAAGTAGGGCCAGAGGAGTTGTAAATACGGCGGGTAGAGCGGACTTCCAGGGCGGGTTGGGCGTTTAGTTCCGCCAACACCTCAGCCTCTGTGACCACAGGGCTGAGTTTTGTGATGACGGTGGTGAGGGTCAGCGGATGACGAGGCAGTTGGGGCTGACGAGGAGAGGAGGATGTAAGGAATGGGGTGAGGGATGCATGGGGCCCAAAGGTGATGCGGGGAAGGCGCTGGAGGAGATCGGTATGGAAGGATGGAGAGGGAGACTTGATGAGAACAGAGTCTCTGTGAGGGATAAGTTGGGTGATGGGTGCACTGGGGATGTACTTCCGGATTTCAAGGGTGAGGATGCGGGCATCTAGGAATTTTGGATCAGGGTTGGCTAGGACAAAGGTATACAGGGATGGGGCTGGAGAGGAGGGAGGTGGGGTGGTGTGTGTGTGTGTGTGTGTGTGTGTGTGTGTGTGTGTGTGTGTGTGTTTGAGGTTTACGGGCGCTAAACAGCGGGGTCATCAGCGCCCAAGGTGGGGTGGTATCCATAGCGGGGTCAGGCAGTGACTTTTGGATGAGGGAGTAGAGGAGAGGTCGCCACTGGGCCGTTTGGAAGATTTTTTGGCAGGTGTTGCCTGGGAGGAGGGATGAGGGACTGGATGTATGGGGAGGTGGTGGGAGGCAGGGCCCTCCTGTGAGGCAGTAGCACTGGATGAGAGGGTAGGGCGCTCCGTGGTGGTGACTGTGGCGCGGAGGGCGGTGACTCGGGCAGGGGAAGCAGTGGTAGTTGCAGAGAGGAGAGGGAGAAAGTCGTCTCGGTGGGCGACAGGAGCGGGAGGGGGGGGGGTGAAAGTAGGGGCAGAGGCAGGAGCAGGAGCAGCAGCAGGTGCAGTAGCAGGGGTAGGAGCAGGGTGACATACAGGTGGGGATACAGTGATGGGGAGGAGATAGATGCGGAGGAGACTGTGAGTAGGGGAGGTGGACGAGACGGGTTAATCCCTGAGGAAGCACTCCATGATGTTACAGTGGGTGCAGGTGAAGGGGAGGTGTAGATGATGGTTGTAGTTGGGGTGTCCATGATTGCAGGCAGTCCCACGGGCGACAGGAGACGCCGAAGTACAAAGGGAATGAAAACGGGGGGTGGTGACGAGCACTGGGCGGCGGTGAACACAGGGAGACGACGGCGGCGGCGGCAGCAGCAGTAGCAGCAGCGAACACCGAGAGACGGCGGCGGCGGCGGCGGCGGCGGGCAGCAGTGACGGCGTACAGACGAGCAACAACACGACAGTCACGGTTGGGGCTCTTCCACGTCGAAGATACACCCTGAGAGTAGCCCAGGCAGTACGAGACCTCGATGAGGAAGTGAGGAAATCCAACCCTCGAACCTGCGAGTACGCGCTGAGCTCTGCTATTTAAAGCCATACTGAGGTGACATTGCGCATGCGCTGCTCAGCGTGCGCGTTCATAACAACTCTCTGCGCTGCGCCTCGCGCCCTCCACGGTGAAAGCTTGGAGTATCGATATCAGGTCGATTTTCTTCTTTATGCAGGTAACTACGTCGTCTATGAAGTTTCTCTATAACAGGATTACAAGCAGAGTTTAGCTGATAACCGCTATCTCGATTGATGAGAGTCTCGTTGTCAGACAATATTATTTCCACAGATTCATTGATAATCGTGCTCCAAAAGTTTGATTTATGGGCCAAAATTTTTGTGTCGTTGTAATTCATGGAGTGGTCTGTGGAAATACAATGTTCGACGATTGCGGACTTGGTGGGTTGGAGAAGGCGAGTATGCCGTTGGTGTTCCACAATGCGTTCCTGCGCAGCTCGTGTTGTTTGACCTACATATGATTTGCCGCATTCATACGGAATCTTGTAAACACTTGATTAGCGCAGGCCCAGGTCGTCTTCAACGGATCCCACCAGTGAAGAAATTTTGGAAGGAGGGCGAAAGATGACTGTCACTTGATACTTTCTCAATATTCTGCCTATCTGTGAAGAAATATACCCAATAAATAGTAGATAAGCAGTCGACCTGAAGGCCTCTTCCTCTTCCTTGTTCCGTCGTTTGTAGGTCTGCATCACTCTGTTCATTTGCCTAGTTGAAAAGCCGTTCTTCAGAAATACTTTTTGCAGATGTTCCAGTTCCGCTTGAAGACTGTTGACGTCAGAGATGGTATGGGCACGGTGGATCACAGTTTTGAGAACGCCCATTGTTTGTGCTGGATGGTGGCAACTAGTAGCTTGTAAATACAGGTCTGTACGAGTGGGCTTTCTGTACACCGAGTGACCAAGAGTGCCATCACTCTTACGTCGCACAAAGACGTCTAAAAATGGCAAGCGACCATCTTTCTCTATCTCCATGGTAAACTTTATGTTTTCATATATGGAGTTCATGTGACGTAAAAATTCTTGGAGACGGTCCAGAACATGAGGCCACACTATAAAAGTGTCGTCAACGTTTCGCCAAAATACTGTCGGTTTAAAAGTGGCAGAGTCGAGTGCTCTCTCCTCAAAATCTTCCATAAAAAGATTGGCCACCAGGGGAGACAAAGGACTCCCCATGGCGACACCAACAGGTTGTTCGTAAAATTCGTTGTTAAATATAAAATATGTAGAGGAGAGAGTGTGCTCAAACAACGCTGTAATGTCTGCACCAAACATATTGCCAATGAGGTGTAGTGAGTCCACAAGAGGTTCCTTTGTGAAAAGAGAAACCACATCAAGACTGACCAATAAGTCGTTACTTTGCAGCTGTAGTGACTGAAGAAGGCTGATAAAATCACTAGAATTCTTTATGTGATGTGCACACTTGCCTGTCACTGGTTTGAGCAAAGATGATAAGAATTCTGCTAGGTCGTAGGTGTCTACTCCAATGTTACTCACAATTGGACGTAACAGCACATTTTCCTTGTGGATCTTAGGCACATCATTGTTCAAATGGCTCTAAGCACTATGGGACTTCTTCCAATCCATATGTGGCATACAGCGAACCAGTGCTTAACAGTATTGGTTAAAACGAAGACTGGTTTTAACCAATACTATGGGACTTAACATCTGAGGTCATCAGTCCCCTAGACTTAGAACTACTTAAACCTAACTAACCTAAGGACATCACACTCATGCATGCCCGAGGCAGGATTAGAAAATGTTTCAAATGGCTCTGAGCACTATGGGACTTAATATCTATGGTCATCAGTCCCCTAGAACTTAGAACTACTTAAACCTAACTAACCTAAGGACAGCACACAACACCCAGTCATCACGAAGCAGAGAAAATCCCTGACCCCGCCGGGAATCGAACCTGGGACAGGATTAGAACCTGCGACTGTAGCAGCAGCGCGGTTTCGGACTGAAGCGGCTAGAACCGCTCGTCCACAGCGGCCGGTGTGCCGTCGTCAGCTTGCCGTCTCGGTTGAGGATCTACGGCGCGAACAGCCCTATCCAGGTGGTCCAATAGATCCTTTATTTGGTTTAAATCTGAGTTGTTTGGTGGCCAGGGGAGTACGACAAACTCATCTTGGTGCTCTTAGAAATACCCCTGTACACTGCGAGCTATTTGACAAGTTGCATTGTCCTATGGTAGACGCCATCGAGCCAAGGAAAAAACAAACTGCATATAGGAATGAACATGGTCCCCATGAAGAGATGCATACTTGCTTCGATCGATTGAGCCTTCTAGAATAACCAGACATACCTGGGAATTCCACGGAAACATTTCCCAGATTACAGAGCTCCCTCTACCGGCCTTGCCCCTTCTGACCAAAGTTGCAGGGTTCTTTCAGACGTTTTACTCATATGGAGCACAAAATGTGATTCATCTGAAAAGGCCACTTGTCGCCACTCAACGTACGTCCAGTTGCGGTATTGGCGTGCAAATTCCAACGATCGTTGTCAATCAACAGCAGTCAGCATGGATGCTTGAACCAGGCGCCTGATGTAGAGGTCAATATCCAGCAACGTTCGTTGAACGGTCGTTGAAGTGACACATGGCTCATCTGGGTGGTCAGTTCCTCAACAGTTGCATGTGTATTCGTCCCTACACATCTCCACAAACATTGTTCACCCCTATCATTTATGGGCCGTGGTGCACCACAGTTGCCTGAGCGCCAGTTTTGGATTACATCATGTTGCCATCTACATATACAACTACACAGGTACTCCGCAAGCCACCGTACGTTGCGTGGTGGAGGGTTCCCTGTATCACTAAATGTCATTTCCTTTCCTGTTACACTCGCAAAGAGAGCTAAGGAAAAACGACTATCTATATGTCTCCGTACGAACCCTAATTTATGCTTATTTAGGTTTTCCGTGATTTCCCTGAATCGTTTCAGGCAAATGCCGGGATGGTTCCTTTGAAAGGGCACGGCCGATTTCCTTCCCCATCCTTCCCTAAGCCGAGCTTGCGCTCCGTCTCTAATGACCTCGTTGTCGACGGGACGTTAAACAACACTAACCTAACCTAACGAACCCTAATTTATCTATCTTATCTTCCTAGTGGAGGGTTCCATTTATGGGCCGTGGTGCACCACAGTTGCCTGAGCGCCAGTTTTGGATTATATCATTTTGCCATCTACATATACAACTACACAGGTACTCCGCAAGCCACCCTATCACAGTTCTCACATGCACATTCCACTTCATACCTCATTGCAGCTTCACGCCCAGATATTCAAACGACTAAACTGTGTCAAGCAGGACACAAGTAATACTGCATCCGGACATTACAGGTTTGATCTTCCTAGTCATCCGCATTAACTTACATTTTTCTACATTTAGCGTTAGCTGCCATTCGTCACACCAGCTGGAAAATTTGTCTAAGTCGTCTTGTATCTTCCTACAGTCACTCAACTTCTACACCTTACCGTACACCACGGCATCATCAGCAAACGACCTCAGATTGCTGCCCACCCTGCCCGCAAAATAATTTATGTATATGCACGATATACTTTAACTGCAGCAACACGCAGCCAGTTTACAGACTTAGTCATATCGGAAATGCTTCCACCCTTGGCCTGAAAGCCAATGATCCTGCCGATTTGAACGCCAAATAAATCACTCCGTTTCCACATTACAACAACAGCACTGTTTACCGCGTCTGCCAGACACGTTCTGTACATGGTGGTCAAGAACAGTCTGAAAAGCTTGCAATGGTGTTCCAGGGTGCTGAGAAATAATTTTTAAGAAAAAATTCGATACGTTGCGCCGTTTCCAAGATAATTAGCATAAAAATTTGCTAGTCAGGCCATCCTGCGCGCAATTTTAAGTGGCCCGCCAGAGACGGTGTCGCCAACAAGTTGTTTGTTTGGTTTCGTAAAATCAAACAAGAGACTGATACAAACATAGGACATGGGACTGTAGTAAGGGTCGAACCCGAACCATGGGATGAAGACTCTCGTACATTATCATCAGCGGTATGTCAAACTCAACACTTTTTACGATTAGCAGGAATACCACGACGATATTCAAACTAGGCTGTGATGAGAAAAAATTCGATATGTTGCGACGTTTCTCCGTTAATTTGAATTGAAGTTAGCCAATCAGAAAGCAGCGATGTTCGTATGTGTGAGATATTTTATTAAAGGCAAAGCTCCTCTCATGTAATGACTTTGGACAAAAGGTAAAATTTTTCATTACTAAATGTTGACGAGCTACGTTGTATTGAATAATACAATCCTTGTGAATTTTTGAATACCTTAAGATTTGTGGTAAGGTGTTATGGGACCGAACTGCTGAAGTCATCGGTCCCGAAGCTTACGCTCTACTTAATCTAACTTAAACTAACTTACGCTAAGGACAACACACACACCTATGCCCGAGGGAGGATTCGAACCTCCGACAGAGGGAGCCGCGCGGACCGTGACAAGGCGTCTAGATAACGCGGTTACCCCGCGCGGCATACCTTAAGAAGCAAATTTACAAAGAAAAATCTTTGACAAACATTTCTAATAATTTTTTTCCTAGTTACATATTGTGTTTTAGAACTTGAGAAGGTATGATGAGGCTCTTGACGTTTCTAATTATATTTAAATATTTGATCGTTTTCTGGCAAATTCCTTTTCAAGGGGCCCGTTTCCTCCAACTGATTGTGGGACTACAGTATATACGTTCGATATATTTTCTTGGTTTTATTAATCGAGATAAAGGTTGTCAACTTTTGTGACCGGATGCGCTACTTCTCAGTCAATTGGCCTCACAAGGGCTGAGTCCACCCCGCTTACCGACAGTGCTCGGCAGACTCGGACAGTCATCCATCCAATTGTTAGCCAAGCCCGACAGCGCTTAACTTCGGTGATCTGACGAGAACCGGATTTTAACATATTGATATTTTATAAGTGACGGGTGTGGTTTACTGAGAGCTCATGTCTGGCAGGTGTGTTGAGTGAGCGCATTGTTCACATTTGATAAAGTTTTCACAGATCAGCTGTAACTCTTTCTATAACTAACGGCTGGTCCCGGCGGAGGTTCGAGTCCTCCCTCGGGCATGGGTGTGTGTGTGTGTGTGTGTGTGTGTGTGTGTGTTTGTCCTGAGGATAATTTAGTTTAAGTAGTGTGTAAGCTCAGGGGCAAATGACCTTAGCAGTTAAGTCCCATAAGATTTCAGACATATTTGAACTTTTTTTTTCTATAACTAAACTGTTTTGATTGTGTAAGGTATTATGTAATCGTCTACACATAAAGTCATGGCCTTGATGCAGAACCCACTGACAGCGTTCCAGGCGATTGCGAAATTCGTTGCCATGGAGGTCTTGATGTAGCGCCTCGTATTGATTCCCATCTGTCTCTTCATTTCACGAATACTTGCTTGAGGGTTTATTGCAACGGAACTCAGAACAGTAGTACCTCTGTTGATTACTGTGTTACGCCTCTGCTCCGGATCCGCGTTCGTAGAGACAACCGCCCTGTTCGTTGGTCGGGTTGATCTGGTGGAAGAGACCGAACTGCGAGGTCATCAGTCATTAGGGAAGGATGGGGAAGGGATTCGGCCGCTCTTTTAAAGGAACCATCCCGGAATTTGCCTGAAGTGATTTAGGGAAGTCACGGAAAATCTTAATGAGGATGGCCCGACGCGGGATTGAACCGTTGTCCTCCAGAATGCGAGTCCAGTGTGCTAACCACTGCGCCACCTCTCTCGGTACATCCGACCTATCACACGAAGCATTCTAACAATATACATGAAGGTAGGGCGGGTCACATGAAGTCTATTAGGTTACCGCAGGGCTTCCACCTGGGCCGCACGTGTGCCATTTTGGTGACATTCTCCGTCCGGTAATATCATTTAAAACAATTTCCTTATTTTTGAATACCATGTGGAATGCCTATAACGGAAGGACAGGTAAATTAATTTCACGATTACAACAGTGAAATATTTATAGTGCACAATACACCGGTGCCATGCATCTGTACGTACTTCCACACAGAGAACGACTTGCTTCGTAGTGAGCCGTTCTCACACACAGCGCCGATTGCGGCCCGTTCCTGTACACAGCTGCAGAGGTTGACCTGGCCGGTGTAACAAGGCGGCGCAATCCGGCCGTACTGTTCCCTAGTCTGTATGTAGATAAATACATCACTCGCGTGGGACAGCGTTATGCACACGTCAGTGTTTGTGGCAGGAATCCCTATTATTACTTTCGGCTCTCGTGATAACAGTGAAAGTAAGAATACGTACGTCTATCACGTCGCGATTACGAGTAACATGCAATAGTGGCGCGTTTCGTTCGCTTCAAGCGTCGACTTCATGTTACAATTTCGGTTTAGAATGAGACCCTGCCGTACATTCGTACCCGTGAAAGCTGTTTTTCAGTGTCTATTGTGGTTCCAGAGATATCGGCGGTAAAAATTTTTAGTGGTATGCCCTGTATAAAGCAGATAGGAATCTTAAGAGGGTCATAGGAAACAACATGTTAACTTTCTGCTGCGAGGCACCAACAGGATAGAGCCAAAACACATGTTCTTCTTTAGTTGTGTGTCTCTGGGCGCGAATGAGGGAATTTCACTGAGACGTTGCAGTTTTGGAAGATTATTGACAAGTGGAAGGACGCTCCAGAAGAACTGATACTTGTCATTGAATGACTGCTTGCGAGAGGCTGGGATTAGCTCTCGAAGTAGGGGCGCACGTTACGAGGGAAGACAGGAGGAACTAAAGTGGCCCTTCGTCTGCTGCTCGTCAGAGAATATCTTAGAATGCTGCTGGCAGAATTCGATGTGAGAAGCAGTCATTTCACTTTGGATCTCGAACTAGAGCATCATGAAATATTTGCGTTAGGTAGCTTTTCGGGATTCACAAGCATCGTCTGACACAGTGCCCGTCGACAACAGTAATGGCGGACAATACAAAGACACTGTATAAAAAAAAAAAAAAAAAAAAAAAAAACGTAAGATCTGCAATCAGCATCGGCGTGTATAGGTCGTAATGTACTCAGTAAACGTTAAAGTGTTGATGAGTAGGAGGAGAATTCCCTTCTGGCATGCCTAATGTTACGAACTCAAACTGTGAAAATCACTGCCTCGAGATTGCGAAAACGGATCAGTGTGCTAATGATGTAGTAACCTACCTACAGCTCCCTTGTCTTGAATCTCCGCCATCCTTAGCTACCTGTAACTGTTTTACGTTCATGTGATAATTTGTGAATGAATAGGATGCTATTAAATATATTCGTGCAACTACTGCGCTCGTTTTGTGTGAAGATTTATAATAAACAATAGAACTTCTGGTAATTTTGGCTTTCATAACATGCGTATCTCACCTGGTCACAAAATCAAATTACAGTGCCACCATTCCACCACCCTTTTGAAGTCTATAGGGCCATAATTTAGCGTTAATAAAAATCCTTGCGTAACAGGTGACAGTTTCCAGTATTCATTGGGCATTTACATACCGATATGGGTTAAAGGCGTAGGTGGTGAGGTAGTACAAGTTGCTCACGTTGTCCAGACCCACTTTGACTGTCTGCAATCGTAATGCACACTGACGCTTGTGTTTCGACTACACGTCGACGTACCATTGCCGGCGCCTAACGGCAAGTCATGATACTAACATTGCCAACAGCACATGTTGAACATCATTCCTGTAAAGATAGGCACCCACACGCTAAATAGTTTTCCGTCTATAATGGTTCAAGTAGCGAAAGTTTAATTGTAAAGGGCGATTAAAACATTTCCGTTCCAAGGCCACAAAGTCTGGAATCGGTATGTCAATGAGACAAAATCTCCATCATTTTAGGCAATTATCCCACCTACGCAAAAGGCTGAAGTTACCTGTTTCATAAAACACCGTGTCCTGCTGTCTGAAGAAGTCTGTAACTGCCTGTTGCACAGCCTCGTGAGACAGGAAGCATGGAACCTTCAGCGCTTTCTTAAGGGACCGAAGGCGTGATAACCGCATGGACACAGGTCAAGACTATAGGGTGGTTACTCAAGTGCTTCCCACTTGAGTTGGTGTAACTTCTGCGTCACGAAATTTGCGATATGGAGGCGTGCGTTATCAGGATACAGCTCGGAATTTTGCTCACCATTCGTTTTTCAATAGGCGCGCTGCCCCATACACGTTCTTCATATTCCAACGGATGTTCACTGGTGTTTGTCCTTCGGCAGCCAAGCAAAGAATAACAGCACGTTGGCGCTGTTCGGAGGCATTTTGTAGTGACGCCGCCATAGTTCACGTTTTCGCATTTGCCGCATCGTAAGTCGGAATGGCACGAATGCCACATTAATTCCTTCCCTACATGTAGTTGGCTGTATACCCGTATCATAATCGCTCTACGCTGCATAAAGGCTGTAGCAACGCCCTCAAACGGAAAATCTGTTGATCGCCTCTTACATAGCCACCCTGTTCATATGCATCCGCCCAGCACCGAAGGTTCACCGCGACTATTAAAGTGAAATTCGGTGCTTCCAAACATCCGCCTGCCCAGACATAATTGATCGCAGCTGTAAAGATCTCCAAGAGATTGTATTGTCACCCCAAGACGCATCGGCTCAAAGATAGTCGCGCAAGGTGTACTGTCGATCGACACATGAACGCACCTTTGGTAAGCGTATAACAGCTTACGCTAAGCAATGAAACAAAGAGAAAGAGCAGCTGTTTTTCGTAAGTTGGGTCATGGTTGAGCAACGTAGTGTCAGCGCGAGTGCCATAACTGTGTCTTCCGCATATTATGCCTTCTCTGCAAAAAAATGGCTCTGAGCACTATGCGACTTAACTTCTGAGGTCATCAGTCGCCTAGAACTTAGAACTAATTAAACCTAACTAACCTAAGGACATCACACACATCCATGCCCAAGGCAGGATTCGAACCTGCGACGGTAGCGGTCGCTCGGCTCCAGACTGCCTTCTCTGCATCACTTATGTCATCGCCCATTAAGCCTTATAACTGACTAAGTTGCTAGCAGTGTTGTTGTGGACAGCTGACATAAGAATGATGATTAGTGCTCAGGCAAGAACACAACTTTGAAAGGTCTCTGTTGGATTTTAAGATAGGAGAACTCGGAGAAAGGAATGAGTAAGTTTGGAATCTTGAAAACAGAATACGATTGTTGAACCAATGGCTTCCCAATATGCGCTAATATGTTAATATTGATGATATATCTTTTTTGTTCTTTATAGCTGAGTACGTAAAGTGCTGTCTGTGGATTTCAAAATGGCTCAGAGCACTATGGGACTTAACTGCTAAGGTCATCAGTCCCCTAGAACTCAGAACTACTTAAACCCAACTAACCCAAGGACATCACACACATCCATGCCCGAGGCAGGATTCGAACCTGCGACCGTAGCGGTCGCGCGGTTCCAGACTGTAGCGCCTAGAACCGCTCGGCCACATCGGCCGGCCTGTGGATTTCGTAAGTATATTAATTCCCTTCAAGGTGAAAGAAGAATTGTGGTTTGTGTAATTTACGTCGCCCTGAAATATTATTGTGGTAGTCAAATACGAGCAGTTTTTCAGCAAATGGAGAATGGAACGGAAATGTGGATCCTTTTTGTAGTCATGATTGATGTTGAGCCAGAGCCTAAAAAAAATTATTCTGCGTTAATACTTGTCCTAGAAAAGCGACGTTTATGTGTTTTGCTGATGCTGTGAGCATTACAGCTTACTGTTTTCGCTGGTGCGGGATGCACTGCAGCTTATATGATTTATACTGAGGAAATTTCCCTCTTGAAGGTAGAGGAAGATTAAATAATTTTGGTTATGGGACTGAAGGAAAGCTTGGTTTAAGGTAATAAGGATGAAGCAAAACATTTGTCATTTAAACTACAGGAGGATTCGGATCTTTTGTGTCTGTTGTAAGTTCAATATGTTAAGATGATACTGTTTTACAGAATAGAGGTGACCACAATTTTGCCATTCATGAGAAATGAATCCAGAATGACCACCACAGGCGAAATAACTGATTTAGAAGAGATAGGTAACTTAAAGAAGGAACGAAATTGGTAAGAAAATGTAGTATAACCTGTATAATGAAAATATTTTTACCCTTCTCAGAGTCATCTGTGTGATTAATTCTTGTGATAACGTAATTTTAGACGAAATTTTCTTACTGTTTTATGTGTGAATATATGAGTATGATAAATGTATAATTGCGAGTCTCTTATCAGGTGTGTCAACTGGTATAAATGTTTTGGCGTGTAAATAACCATTGTTCATTTTACTGTGTGTGTTTAAGGAAAGTTTCTCCATATTTATCATGTGACAAGACATATGCGGCGAGCGTCAGGAAGAGGTTGAACTAGCTTGTTGCATTAACTAGTAGTGGATTGAAGTAGAATTTTGAGTAATACATGTTTATGGGTAGTTAGTTTGTAGTATAGACAACAGGTGTGCATGTGTGTGTGAAAATAACATGCGAACCCTATGCTGTCCTGACCTATACTTGCACAAGGCATAATCCTATTCATTTTAGTGAATTAATAAGTAGCATTTGATTTATTAAAACGCAAGTGAACCACATTAGTGATGTGGATTTAGATATTGCATTGTCAGTTCATTTAATTTTTATTTTTATACTGTCAAGTCATTTCACTTCTATTTTTTATATTGTGAAGTCATTTAACTTTTATTTTTATATTGTCGATTCATCTAACTTTTTTATTTAAAAAAAATTAAGTCTCACTTTTGTTCTTAAAAATTGTGAAAGACAATACTAAGTGGTATTATGTATGACATTTCGTAATCACATAACTATGATGAACAATTTCTGTGAATGCAGTTGAGAACTTGAAAGCGAACCGGCTAAACTCTTACGAGACAGCGGGAGCAGCGAGGAGGAGGACTAGTTGTAAACAGGCGGGTTTCCCAGCAGGACACACTGTCAACCGGGCCACTTCGGGAGCGCGGCCGACAACAAAGGAAGGGTACGGGACAAACACTTTCCCTTGCACCCGGAGCTAATGGCCGGCCGCACCAGTGCGACCCTTCGTGGTGGCGATGACCCCAGATGGCCGAGCGGTCCACCGCGCGGAAATCCATCTGCTGGTAACGCACCAAACGCACGCGACCGTGACGAGACGGCCGCGGTGAAACGACAGAAGACAGAGGATAAAGGGGCGTGGAGCCTTTTGACAGGTAATGTCCAGAGAAACTTGCAGGCGTCAACGACGACTATCAACATTTCCTGGCGGATGCCCACTTTCAAGCGACAGTAAATCATAGTTCGATGTTCGTTGGTAGCTAAGGGTGGCACAAAGAAGAGCCATTAAGTGTCATACTTGCCCAGGAATATCAACCTGGCGTGTCAAACGAGGATACCGCAAGAATTTGACAACACAAACATGGAACCAAATCGAGATATACGTGACACGGGCCACCAAGAGAAACTTCATGAGAGGGCAGAGACGGCGGGATGGCACGCAACAGATGGACAAAAAACCCTACTGACAGCTGAGGCGACGAACCCCCCCCCCCCCCCCCTCGCCTTGTATTGTGCCTAGGAACAGTGGAACTACTGAGTGTGTCAGTGAACAGTGATTATACGGTTCTTAGTCCAATGCATATACGTGTGTTTCTTTCAGAGAAACTTTGATCATGTATTTTGCAGGGGTTCGATTTATTGGTGTTTTTTTTTATTAGACTGACTCTTGTATTTTGCAGGCGTTTTATTTATTGGTGTTTTTTTTTTTTTAGACGTGACTATTGAACTTCCAGAGCTGTTTTATTTATCAGTGTTTGTTTTTGTGTGATGTATTAGATTTGTGATATTTTGTTTCGTAAATTCATTCCTGTGGCATTGCTTCGTTTATCAGTCAAATTTATTTATTTATTTTTTTTTTTAATGGTTCAAATTGCTCCGAGCACTATGGGACTGAACTACTGTGGTCATCAGTCCCCTAGAGCTTAGAACTACTTAAACCTAACTAACCTAAGCACATCACACACATCCATGCCCGAGGCAGGATTCGAACCCGCGACCGTAGCAGTCGCGCGGTTCCGGACTGCGCGCCTAGAACCGCTAGACCACCGCGGCCGGCGTTTATCAGTCAGATAGCTATTCATGCTCATTGGACTGTGATCGATTAGCCTTTGCATGGGGCATATTTATAGTGAGGAACCCCTTAAGAGTAACAATCACATAATTAATTGTAGTTTCAGTATAATGATACAGTGATCATTGTTTTCTAACTAACTGAAATATAGTAGAGTGATTAAATTAGTGCAACAAAGTTATTTTAATTCTACAAATTGTTAGTTTTATAAGATATAAAATTTTCTTCTGATAACCACTTTGTAAAACATGTTTTTTCTCTTATCTTTTTTTTTTTTTTTTTTTTTTTTTGCGGATTGTGCATTGTAATGTTCTGCTTTATAATACTGATGTTATTGTCATGTCTTTTTTTTTTTAAATTGCTGTGGCACCTTTGCTATTTTCATAAATTTTAGTTGTTAATAAACAGTCATAAATTTTCCTGTGATCAGTTGGCTCTTGCAATGAGCAAATACTGGTGAACTCCATAAGGGTAACAACCAGAAACTGTTGTTATATTAATGACACATGAACCACTGTTTTTACTTGCTGACCGAATTAGGTCTACACTATCTTTTAAATAGGTGTCACAGATTGTTTTTTTCTCTTTGAAATTGGTAGCTTCTAAAGATGTGCTGAGATTATTGTGTTTTAGCAAGTAGCTGGTGACCTTTTGCCTTTTCTTTACATTTTTGGTTTAAGTTGGGTGTGAGAAGCCTGCTCGGGAATGTCCTAGCATGGCCAGAAAATTCCTTGCACAGTCTTTTCCCGGAGCGTTGGGGTTATGAAAGGTCTCTGTTGGATTCCTTTCATGTTAATTTCTTAAATATGTTGTCATTTGTGCCATAAATTTCTCTTCTAAATTTACTGTGATGTTTCTGACTATCTGGGAGGAGACTGAGCAGTGGAACGTGTTACTTTTACACATAAACAAGAACGATCTGTCACACTACTACACTTTAAAACACAGTTTATATGTAATTCATGTCACACAGTCTCATACGGAACCTACATCCGCTTTCGTTTATATACTGTATATGATAAGATACTGTCACCCCCCTTCCCTTCTGTGTGAGAGGATGAATGAGCAAATATATTTCTAGTTGCATGCTTGATGGTAGCAGACAAGCCTGTCTGCTAGAGAACAGTAGGACCAACGTCGGAACAGGTAGCTACGCTTTCTAAAAGCAGAGAGGTATTTATTAATTCTGTGTGTACTACGCTAAGAAAGTAAAACGTTAAGGTATAATAAGATGCACAAGTACTTTAGAAAGAAAGTTATACATGTCGTCCCAATGCGAAGACCATTGCGCAACTAGAGTGGTGCATTGTCAATAGAGGTTACATGTTCCGAGTTTCCTGCAAACACAGCTCTGTTACGGTACAGATAACAGGTGCATCAATAGTCCATCTGAATTTGAGAGTAACAGAGAAACTCACAAGTAGAGTACTAGAACGTAAAACGATCTGCGGTACCCTTTAATGAATCTGTCTTTGACAGTGAAAGGAATAAGATATGCGGTTATAGAACTCTTTGACAATATACTCCCCGAATTAAGACGTCTGACAGGTAGCAGAACTGTTATGACATTTAGATTAAATTCTCTCTCCTTAACAACTTCTTCAACAGCATCAAGAAATTCTTGAGTAATGGTAATTAGTCATGAAACACTGTAAATGCCCAACCACTAGTAATAGAAATACAGTTTTTGTAAAAAATTGGAAACTTGTGGTAAGGTTCTATGGGTCCAAACTGCTGAAGTCATCGGTCCCTGAGCTTACACACTACTTAATCTAACTTAAACTAACTTACGCTGAGAACGACACATACACCCATGCCCGAGGGAGGGCTCGAACCGCCGGCCCGGGTGGCCGAACTGTTCTAGGCGCCAGAGTCTGGAACCGCGCGACCGCTACAGTCGCAGGTTCGAATCCTTCCTCGGGCTTGGATGTGTGTGGTGTCCTTACGTTAGTTAGGTTTAAGTAGTTCTAAGTTCTAGGGGACTGATGACCATAGCAGTTAAGTCCCATAGTGCTCAGTGCCATTTTTTTGAGGACTCGAACCTCATACGAGGGAAGCCGCACAGATAATTTTTGTATGTCTTTTTAAGTTTTATATACCTATTCTCTGCATTTTCTTTTGGCACGTTGCACACCATAGCATTTAGTGTGAATTTGATACATGGTGCAAGGAACTAACCAACAAACAGGATGCGAGTCTAATGGCTCGGCATCTGGAGACGTACCCTAAAGCTGCAGTACGTGGGACAGTACGAGTCTTGTGAGAAAAACGTCTAAATTACACAAAGATTTACAGTGAAATTCGGACGGTATATGAATCAAATGCAGTGACGCGTCGAATAGTAGTGAAATGGTGCCAATAATTTGACCAAGGCCACACAGGCTTGAGCAATACTAATCGGGAATTCCGGATATTGCACCATGCGGTTTCCATTTTTTCGGCAAACATTTGAAAGTTTGAGGACGTTTACACTGCGGTTCTGAAATGGCTCCGTGACCAAGGAGCGAATTTATATTGTCGAGGAACTGAACGATTGGCAGTACGCCGTTTACGTGGACTTGGTGACTGTGTTGAAAAACAGTGTCATGTATCTATGTCATTTTGACGTGTAGTTATGTGTTCAATAAAAGTTACTTGACCTGCCATAACAATATGTAACTTTCTTTTTGAAATCCCCTCGTGATTAAACTGGCAACTGTAAACATTAAATTACAGTAGGCTCAATTAAAAGATTTATAATGACATAAAAAGCCTTCACAGTCATTAGGACACCTCACACATTACTTATTCCAGTTTCAGAATTAAAGAGGAAGTCGATATCTTGAGATCGTGACTGTTTTTCAATATAAACTCCCGGGAGTCAGTAAATTACGAGTTCACTGCCCGTTTGAACAAAAGTTTTAGCTGTTCGCTATCTAGTGACACAAACCGTTTTCATTAACATTTATATATGACAAGTTGGGAGAGACTAGGAGTTTTTACTGCCGCCCTGAGTCATCGTAGAATACATGCAACGCTACTGGATGGAACATTTAGACTTAGAAACTTAGTTCAGTATAGAACTGCAGTAAAATACAGTTTAATTTGATAGGGTTTAGGGCTATATGGGAGACATATTTATTTTGTATCACTATTTTCCTATTTTCCTGCGGTATAAATAGAACAAATTACTCAGAAGGATTCTAGTATACAAAAGTGCTAAAGGGAACATTGGAAAACACATTTCTAAAATAAAATTAATTGCAAGTCAGATTTGATTCTCCTCCTCTTTCCTGCCCAGCAAAATTTAAGTGATATTACATGAGACACTCCGTTTCAATATAGTAATTAATAAACAAATGGAAGAATGTTGTCAGTTTTAAATCACTTAAGGTTTTTCGTGTAGTGATATAAAGCCCTGGATGTACGGAATAATAGTTAAGCTTTCTATGAAAAGCGATATCACTTTTGTCTGGCAGTTTTTTGGGTGAAACCGACAAACCTCGAGAACTTGTAGAGAATGTCTAGGGGAAAAAATATGGAAATGGGCACTCAAGTCCCGATACGTAATCCAACTACGGCGCTGTCCATCGAAGCTACGGGATCTAGGCAGCAGACTTGTGGTTTCACGCTGACGGGTGGAAAGCGGAGCTTCTCGGACTGAACCTGATTGTTTTTCACTAATCGCGATGGAGTTACACGAAGTAGATAGTTGCAGCAGAGGTCCCTGCAATCAGACGTGCTGCAGTGTGGTTGAATGACGAGTTCTGACATGGGTAACTAGTCCCTGTTTATCCCTTGTGTCCACACTCTAAAACTATATACTTTGTTCCATAACCGAGTTACCAGGATAACCCAATGACTTAATAGACGTACAGTCAAGGCTGGCAACACTCAGCTCTGGGTAAATACGAAATCGTTGCAACAAAGCACTCTAATTGTTGCTGGCTACTATTGCTATCGTTGCGCAACCTTGTGAACTGTTCATTATAGTGTAAGCTTTGCTACTGTGACCCTTAACTCCGGATTCTCATGGATGATAAACTAGAACTCTCTAAATCTGAATACAGCAGATTAAGTTACGAAGCGAAATAACAGTATATTAGAGTGTTTGTGTCTGCTGTCGATACAGAAGAAGAAGGTTCTACAGATTTCAGCGACGAAGATTCTACAGACGAATGGATACCGAATAATGAAGATGCTGTTGCTTCAGATACTGAAAATGCTATCGGTGCTTGTAGTGACATTGAAGTTGAAAGAGAGACAAGTGATAATAGTAGCGATGAAAATGATAGAGCTGACGAAAACAGTGAAGCGATTGCGTCTTCTGCAGGCATTCTACGCGATAAAAATGGAACTGAATGGCATACGGTAACTTTTGGAACAAGAAAGTTGCTGAAGCATAATATTTTGCGGTAAAGTTCTGGTCCAACACGCACAACAAACTTCTTTCAATAAACGACACCTTCATGAGTATATTTAGAGAAGAAATGTATGATATAATAGTACGTGAAACCTACAGGAATGCAAGTCAGGTATTCGCAAACAATAACATCAATTCAGAAGGAGCAGCGAAAGTGTGGAAGACATTGACAACTGAAGAATTTGATGCATATCTTGGTGCACTGAATACAGCTGAAGTAAGATTCTCTAAGACTGAACACAAAAAGGAAATGTGGGAAACAATTGGTTTCCAATAGTATCGTGCAAGCTTATAGGTCAACAGGTTTTGGCATACAAGCAGATTTATAAGAATTGACGATGTGAACACTACGGCTGAGCGTTTGAAAAGTGAAAAACCAGCTGCAATATCTGACATATTTGAAATGCTAAAATCAAGTTTTCGTAAAAGGTCTGTGCCTTCTGATTTCCTCATTGCTGATGAGCAGCTTTTTTCTCGCCAAAGAAAGACAAGATTTACTCAATACATGCAATCCAAGACAGCCAAATATCGCTTGAAGGTTTGGTGGGTTTGTGATTCGCGAAATTATTATCCAATAACTGGCCAAATTTATGCAGGTAAATGTGCTTCTGGAAGACGATCTTATCAAGGGGAGAGGGTAGTAAAAGATTTATGCTACCATTTCAACGGAACTGGCTAATATATGACCACTGACAAATTTGTCACAACTGTACCGTTGGCAAGGCTGTTGCTGACTTGGGATTTCTCCATAGGTGGTACCGTGAAAAGAAACAAGCCCCATATACCGATAGAAATGCAATCTTCCTCTTCACGCCAAGAACTACTGTCTGTATTTGGACTGAGTGAAGGTAACGTTTCTCTGTGTTCATATGTTCCAAACAAGAAGGAAGCAATTCTAATGTAACGGACAATACATCATGATGCAGCCACTTCTGGTCCTCTTTCAAAGCAAGATGTAAGCTTGTAGCTCAACAGGTTTGGTATGGTCGTTGGTAATATGGGAAAGCGGTGTTCTCATTACAGTGTAAAAAGAAGGACGAAGAGATGATCGCTAGCATTTTTTACAACATTCTGGATATTGCTTGCTTGTCGGCATACATTATTTATACAGAAAACAATCCTCAAGTAAAAAATGTGACCCATAGAAGCAGACTGTTTATAGTGCATCTGGGAAAACATTTCACAATGTGTTCCATTATCTCTGGATCATCGAATCCTAATTGCTTGAGAAAGTTTTCTGTGAAATCGGGTACTCAATTCTAATGTTGGTTCCTGAACAAGTGGAGGCTCAAGCGAAACGAGATGCTTTTGAACGGCTGAAAATCGTTAGTAACTGCTTTGTGTGCAAACCTCAACCAAACAAAAGGAACAATAAAACAAGAAAAAGTTGCAAAAAATGTAAAAAACCAGTACGTGATCAGCACTGCCTTGTAACAACAGTGTGTGGATAATAATAATAATTCCAAGTTTATCTTTCCTCTGAAATGAGGAGCAAAATTTTGTAGCTGTATAGTATTATGGATTGTATTCTGTCATATATAGCAAAACATTGATATATTTTGCGCATATTTATGACTATATCTGTTATATTATTAATCGCTTGTCTAATAAATAATAAATATACTAATATATTATAAAAACTAAAGTTTTTCATTAGTTCATTTCTCACTTGCTCTAATGGAGATATGTGATTTCCTGGGTAATCCGAATACAGAATAAAAAGTGTATAATTTTCCATCGCATTTAAATGCTCTTCTTTGAGAGTATCCACCCAAAATCTATAAAATGTGTTGGTACATAAGTTATAACAGACGGTACCAGTTGCAAAATTCTGTTTACGCAGCAGATTTCGCTATCTTCTCGACTGGAGGTATCAGTCGCGTTCAGTGAATTACAAAACAGGTTTGAAAAATTAGTTACCTCAAAATGAAAGGAAATGTAAATGCAAACAACAGAAGAAGAAACATAAGAGTATTCGCAGTGACCGAGAACCCGAAACAAAATTTATGAACTGAATCGTAATATTTATTCTGCAAGATGTTTCCAAAAGATTCATCCGATTTCACAAGAGCATCTTTTACATGAATGAAGACAACAACTTGGGGTGGATTTGATGTTACACATAAAGGTCCTGCAGACTCTACAATTTCGAGAATAAGACCTGAATAAAGGCATCTAATGATTATGTCACAAATAAGAGTTGCTTGCGCGATAGATGTTTCTGAATTTCCATAATTGCAGTTTTATCCACACAACGTATTTTCCACACTGCTTAAGAACTCCAATCAACTAATCACTGTAACATATTTGGTACATAGAACGAGTAAACGAGTGATGAGCACATGATTTAAGTTTTCCTGCCAATGTCGTGGCTAATATACGTCTCTTAAAGTTCGTTTTCGCACACTGGCGTTACTTGTGGACGTCAGACAGTTGACGCTTCGATGATTGCCCAATAAGCTGAATACCCGTTCGTAATAAGTGTGTTACTGGAAAAAAATACAGTTTTCTTGTTCTTCAAGCTGAAATATGAAACTGCTCTATCAAGGATTGACGGGAGGATCCATTAATATGAACGATAAAACCTGCACCAAACATTCCTACTGTCTACATGCACAATTTCTCGATGTACAAGTAAGATAACAAGATGCCTATGGCATCATATTTGCAATAAATTTCATTAACATCTGCAAATTGGAACATGTGTTGAGGCTCGCCCATCCAAGCATTGCCGTCCATCGCTCCTGTGCGGTCAGAGTCGTACACGGTGACCTGCGCGTTCAGCTAAAGACGCACTGTTCCACTCAAAGTCACTGTCTTAGCGGACGTCATCCCTTTGAGTGATGCGCTACGGATGATAACAGGCTCCTCATTTATGAACTGACGATCCACGTGGATTGCCTGTGACAGTTTTGCTCAGGGCCTCAACAGTAACAACAAATTCCATTTTCCTGTCAATTGCTACATGCTATCCCGAGCTACTGCTGTGATCCTGATTTTTCCATAATTTGTGGAAGCCAGAGTGATGCGTGTAGCTTAATGGGTTCAGCTTAGTTCTACGTGTTGTAATTACACACGTGGCCATAGAGGCACGTATATAAAACGAGAAACGAAAGTAATTAATGATAAAACGTACTATAATTGCTACACGGGTGGCCATAGAGCCATAGATATTAAAATATGAAAGTCATTGATATGAGCTTCGTGCAACCGACGCTGAGGAGTGGTCTTTGTGTGCTGAATTTACACGCTTCTGGGCGGTTCGACTGACTTTGCCGTTGTGGCCGTAGTTTCAGTTACCAATGGCGCCATCGCGGCTTGCATTAGTGAAAGCAGCCAGTGTGGACCGTGCTTTGCTGGTCGTCTCAAGTGACAGCTCCGTACAAACACGCGACATTACCACGTGAATCATCTTTTAGGTGGTGTAATTTGCACCTGTGTCTACATTTCACGACTTTTTGGAATATAATGTTAGCAAGAGCTTTAATTTTCTGAGTTGAGTTCATTATGTAAACAATGAGTCACCTAAGTTATTAACATATTTACTGAAACACTGAAATTAATGTAACCAACACTGAGTGTCGAAAATCCTTGCTGAACATCATGTAACCTATTGTCATGCAAGTATTAATTACAGAGGTTGTTGTGTTAACTTCGTTTTTTCAAATAGCACCCCAATGTAGAAGAAATGGATAACTACAAACTTCGAGGAATGATGGAGCGTGTCTTGAAGAACACATGACGGATCGTAAGCATCATCTTACGTCCTCACAGAGCGTCGAAGTTATAGGGAAACACGCCTGCTGCAAGGCTACCCGTTTAGCAGCAAACCTTTACGGGCAGGAAGCGGTAAACCTCGCACTGAGCCTGACAATATTCAGGATGTTACTCGTATAATTATGGTATCGATTACGTTCAAGCTTGTCAGATAAACTCCGAAGAGCGTAGAAAGTCACTTTTGCTGCCAAAGGGTTGACCTAGCGGCCGGCGTTTCCCACTGTAACCTTGACGCTCTTCAGTTTCTCAATATGATCCCGGAACTTAACGAAGAAAGTAGTTCGTGCATGATGTTTCACTGTCAATTAAAATAGCATAACGAAAATTGGGCCATGCATAGAATGAACTGCTACAGTACAATAGATAAGGAAAGTGAAGTAAATACGCCATCATATGAACAGAAGTTACACTTTCATTCATAGGCAATAATTCCATTGAAGTCATCGCGATTCATTATGGTCCTCTGGACACTGCAAACGGCTTGACACGGTCCTTAATTGCATGTGTGGTCACCATGGACGGCAATCCTTGTACTGATATGTGCTTCCACGCTGAGCCCAAGGTTTACAGAGAACTTCTTGTGGTAGGGCGTTCTGTTCCTCCAGTGCGGTTGACAACTGCTAAATGGCCGTTGGTACATGCGATGGAGAAGCAAAGCGCCTCTCCAACCCATCCCACACGTGCTGGATAGAATTTCTGTGAGGGGAACGGGCAGGCCAATCCATTTCTCCTTCCAAGAGCTTCTCCACCTGCAAAGTTCGATGTGGTCGCCCATTTTCATCCATAAAAATGAAGTGGGGAAGGAGTACAGCGCCACAATAACGTTGACAGGTGAGTATACCGAGTTCTAAGATTATGCAACATTATGCCCCCACATCACAACACGTGGTCTACCAGCATAACCATGTTGGGCGATGTACCTGGTTATATTATGTGTTCCCACCTCACGTCATATGATAGTTTCTCCAGAATTACTACTCTAGATTGAATCTGCTCTCAGCGGAACGAGAGAGGTGGCGCAGTGCTTAGCACATTGAACTCTCATTCAGGAAGACGATGGTTCAAACCCGCGTCCGGATATCCTGATTTAGATTTCCCGTGATTTATCTAGATCGCTTTAGGCAAATGCTGGGCTGGTTCCTTTGAAAGGGCACGGCCGATATCTTTCTCCATCGTTCCCTAATCCGAGTTTATGCTCCATCTCTGATGACTGTCAACGCTACGTTAAACACTAGTATCCTCCTCCTCTGTCCTCTCTCATCGGAGAAGAGCACGCGACACCGTTACTCAGTGATCCTGTCCTTTTGCTCTTGGCAACATTGCAAACGGTACCGCCGATGTGAGGGTGTCAGCGGAAGACGACATACTGATCGTCGATCAAAGAGACGATCCGCGTGCTGCTACATTACCACTGTGGAGTGTCGCATTGCGTGCCTTGCAGTCCAATTAAGTGTGATTGCAATTCCACCGGTTGTTTAACGTGGTTCCCTTGTTGCCCGCGGCACAACGTAGCTGTCGCGTGCAGCTGCAGTTGACTGGTCGACCACCTCCTCTCCTTCTGGCAGCAGTACATTTGTTCGGAATGCTCTCCATTCACGTGAAACAATAGTGTTTGCAGTACCAAACTCCTGGGCTACACTCATCACACTTCGTCCTTCTTCTAGATTCCTGATGATTCTTTCCCGTGTGAAGTTCTCGAAGTGTTGTCGCCGGCCACGTTGTAATGAAGAACACCATCACAGTGTAAAGTAACTGCCCACGGACTGACACACCCACACTCATATAACCTCACCCACCCACTCACCCACCCACCCTCCCACACACACACACACACAAAAACACACACGCACACGCACACACACGCGCACACACACACACACACACACACACATATATATATATATATATATATATATATATATATATATATATATATATATATATATATAATTTCTCGTGTTGCGGGTTCAGTCCCATTTAGTCACGTAAATCAAATGCCATGTGACGCCCATCTGTCTGAGTACGGCTCGGAGACATTTCAACAGCTTGCTCCTGCACTTACATTCATTTTCGCCGAGTTTCTAATATGTTATTGTGCTTTATTTGTCTCGTCCTTAAGTTTTGGATAACAGTGTATTTGTGCAGGCCTATGTGTATACATATGTTTGAGAATAACTCTGAAAAGCCTGGACCGACTTCAACCAAACTAATGAAATAGAACCTATAAAACGGTCAAGCCAATTGCTGGATGGGACCTTTCATTAGCAATCAATGCCCACCTCTGCTTAATTTCTGTTCTCAGATCGTGTGGGCATGGCATGACAGTTAACAAGAGCAATTGCAGAAGGTCTATAAATAACACCTAGCTTATCCCATGTTACTATTTTAGACTCATCTTGTGAGACAGGCAAATATTTTGGCAGTTGTAATGACTCAGTGTAAGAGAATAAGAATAAGAGAGTAAGGAGGAGCCCTTTGGCTTTAAGCCACAGCTGTGGCACATGCCAGTCAAGGGAGAGTGCACGTGTCGGTTAAACCTGCTCTTCGCCCTCTCGTGTGTCTTTTGTGTAGGCATGAACACAGATAGGGCTGCGGCCGCACTATGGGAAGTCCCGCAGACAATAGGAGCAAAGCTGCGTATTCTGTGTAGGTGGGCTGACTCTGTTTTAGGTATCTGGCTTCCTAGTGCTGTGACGATGCCCCAGCGGCAGTGACATCTCCACTGCTGATATGCTAATAGGCTACTCACGGACACTGCGACCGGGCGGCAGCGAGTAATGCGGAATTGAGAAAATATGTCTCCTGAATAGAGATTCGGACAAGGCTCGAGTTAACTAGTGGGAAGAGATGAGTTCTTTGTAAGCTTAACAACAGAATACTTTCTAAAAGACTCAAATACTTCGAACAACAGGGAGTTGGTTGCGTAAATCCACACTTTCTCTCTTGCTCATTATGTCTTCGTTCTCTTCAGTCCCGTGGCAATTTTCCACTCAAGTCTGGTAGGAGGGGAGGTTAGAAAGTAGCTTTATTCCCTGACCCGTTGGCTAACCACAAAAAATTAACGCAGAGGGGAGATGAACCGCAAGCAGCCTCTCTTACTGCTGGTGGAACAGTTGTTCTTACTGTCTGTAATGAAGGGAATCAGACGTGAAGAATTCTAGCGCTGATGCTGGTCGTGGAAGGAATCAGACGTGACGTATCCCAGTTCCCGATTGGGAAGGAGGCAAACACACAGTTGAGATGTGGCATCGATTCTTCAGAGGGTAAGTGCGGCTTGGCGAAGTGAAATGATAGGATCAGTCAGGCAATATTCATTCTGAGACAACAATCTTAAGACATGCGTTTTATCCGTTTTGATTTTAGGTAATTCACTAAATTCTTCATCCTGAGTTCGTGGATAGACCACAGCTTAGTCGATCGCCACCATATGCTTATTTTGAAAGCACTGCTCACGAAATGCTGTGTTGGTTTTCGTTTTTGTATGCATGATTTAACCCATAATAATAATATGACGACGATTGTAACAACTGTATTCTGGAATTACCAGGGTGTACAAGCCTTTAGGCTCTATTTACTATCTCTCCTCCATGCGGTCCCACACGCGAGAATGATGTGTTACGTCAGTAATAGCATAAGGATACTGCTTTAATAATTGTCCTTTTCCCTGATTCATGTATCAACCCACTGTAATCTTCTACAATACAATTGTTCAGTTTTTAGAGGTAATAAATAGTGAAAATTTAAACTAATAGCTTACCTTATGCAAGTAGTACAGTCCCACACCTAATAAGCTGATGACTTCAACGCTAACAGTACTAGAAATTAAAGGTATCTCATCCAATTCAGATAATACAAATCCCCCAAGCGATGTTATAGATGGCAAAAAGATTCCAGAATAGTTTCTCTCTCTCTTGCGTGTAGCTCCTCCATAAGTAGAACCGTTTTACCTTGATAAAAATACTGTGAAAATAAGACGCTCTACAGTAGAGTCATCATAAGAAAATCCCTAAATCCCTGACAGCTGGAAACGCTGTTGAGAACTTTGTATTGCGAAGCGCAGGCGGCTGCAGGCGAAAAACACCAGCCATCTACAGAGCCTCGGATATACTGAGGCGTGGCCATAGAGATGTTCATAAAATCGCGTTACTTGACTGATGGACGTAGGCGAGCGACACTGCATCGCCCTGTGCACTATAATTCTAGGGGCCTACTTACAACAGTAGACCTATATGAGAGATAAGAACATACCAAAGGAAGATATTCTTGAAAGTGGTCAAACATGTTTCTCTGTCGTTGATATGCTGAGATCAGTGATTTTCAGGTGTTGACATTCGAATGTAAAGGTGATCTTTTGTGGATAGTAGTTTGATAAAAACTATCGTTATGGGACACGAGTGGCTTCAATGGTTGGAGCAATGACATCACGGATGGAAAACATGTCCGATCAAAAATTCAAATCTCAGTGTAGCCCAAAACAAAGGTATTGTGGTATTTCCACGTGTTTCGCAGCATTATTTAGAGCTGTATGCAATTTTTGGCTACAAAATTTTCTTTGATCCACGTAAATATTTTACAACAGAACTGGTTTTCTGTCAAGTACAATGACAGTACTCTCTATAGGAGCAGAGCTACTGTTAGAAGGTGTCAGTAGTAACACTTGCAGAGTCGGCAGCTTCCTCAGAACTTCCAATTCTTCGTCGCTTCCTCAGAGCTATATAAATAGATCTTGAAATGTTGAAGGTCCATTTTCGATCGGAATCCTATTGATTCTTTTGTCCGGCATCCTTTTATTGCTTACGGTGATGCTGTAAATGTTTCAGTTAAGAGCATTTCCAGAATTATATATTGTGCAGAATTTATGTAGACGACGTGCATTCCATCGAATCCAAATCATCTATGAGAAAAGTATAAAGAGGGCCTAAGTGAGAACGTCCGGAGGGAAAATCTGCCATTGGAAATTTCGTTTGGCCCGTAAATTTCCAACAAGCTTTTATTATTCTTGAGAACGAATGTGTGGCCATGATAAAATTTTACTGCAACTTAGCCTGCCAGCACTAGTACGAGACAGACAAGATGAAATTCGCGTAAATCAAGACCAGAAAAAAGCATACCAAATTATCATGGATCAGGCAGCGAAACAACAAGGTGGCATTATTTTTCTTAATCCTCCCGGAGCCACGGAGGAAACATTTTTAAGAAATTAAATTCTGCCCGTATCAGGGCTCGACGAGAAGCTGTTCTTGCCATCGCTTCCTCGGAAATGCGGCGACGTTAATGGAAAGAGGAACGACGGTTCTTTCTTCTCTTATTTTGCCACTTGACTCTGCGAGACACGAAAATCTTGCACGCAACGCAAGTAAGGCAAGTGGTCGAGAGCATGTGCTCAAGGCATGGAAATTAACCTATGGGATGTATGCGCCATGACATCCAAGAAGGTTTCGGAACATTTGACGTAATTTTTCGACATCTGAGATGAAACAACAAATTGATGGGAGGAGCTCCATTACACCTCTGAGGAGACTTCCGTCAAACTCTGTCCGTTGTTGCAAGGTCAGCACCCAGTTACGAAATCCAAGAATGTTTGTAACATTGTTTTGCCGGGACATGTCCAACAATTATCTTTGAAGAAAAGCATGAGAGTACATCTAAGGGGTTAGAGTGCACAAATGTTCTCCAATAAACTACTAAGAATTGGAGAAGGAGGAAAAGGAGGTCGAGTCATCTAGCAAGATAAAATTTCATCCGATTTTTGCTTGGTGTTTCCATGAGTACAAAATAAATGAAATTTTGCGATATTACCCTAACAACACAGTTCCTTTTTTTTCCTTTTTAGTGAAAGACTGAAATAAATAAATACCTGGAAAACGCTGGGTACTCAGCTATTAGCGAAATAAATTCATCATCATCGTATCATTTTGTTCAAATAGGATTTTGGTAGTCTGTTTCATGTAAATCGCGGTGCAGTGTATTGGCGAGTTTCACATTCTTATTTTTCCTACTTCTCGCTGTGGTTAGAAATGGTAAACTGAATATATTGGTCCAAACATAACACGCTGACAATGTGAGAATTTGCTTTGTGGTAAAATCGTAGCTACGCCTTTATTTTCGAAAAGTATATACGTTAATTAAAAGTGCCTATACTACTTTGTCAAAATTCCTGGTACTGCCACGCTCATCCTCGCAATAACAGCTAACGAGCCACTTGCATGAGAAGTAGCGGCACCAAGGGCTGGGAAGTCAGCAGATGCCAGCAGACCAGTATGCTGAATCCAAGCTAGTCCATACTGCATCCGACTGACGCCATATGGCAAAGAACGGTACTCAAAAAAGGGAGAGAGGGTTGTGGTACTTTACAAAAGATCGGAAATTTATGAACTATTAGAGCGCTGTATGTAGGTGGTTTTTAGGACAAAATCCTAGATTTCGTTCTCTAGGACCCTGTGCTGACTTTGGGGAAACGAAAAGCCGCGAAATTTTGGTACTTTTTCAGTTTTGTTCAATCAATTTTTTGGCTTTACATTCTAAGACAGAAAGCTCTTACAAGGAAATCCTTTGATGCGAGGTCGCAAGTTCAATCTTTACTAAGGCTCATTCGAAAGTGACAAGAAACATATTAGCTGTTAATGACTCACAATGTGCATAAGGAGGGCGACAGAAAATAACTGTCTGGAAGCCGCAGAGACCACCGTCTATGGGGTGTACGCATTACATTTCACAAAATGGACATCGTCGACATTTAAGAAATGTTCAAAACAAACCATTACTAGCACCGTGAACACCGAATAAAAACTGGCCCACCACAGTGATCACGAAGGTTCGCACCATCAAGATCGATGGCGAACTCCTTTGGGGTTATAAATCGTGCAATTCGTTCAGATAGGTATCCACTCTTAACAGAGCGATGGGAACTGATGAAATGAGATGGCATACAGCCGAATGCGAAACAGTCTGTCGCGGAACTTATTGTGGAACTGGCTATCCTGTAAGGCGTAGCTGCACACAGTGCGATGATATGTTTTATAGGCATGGAGAAAACAAACACCCAGATGCTGCCTTTGTCTAGTGGTTCCAGGTGGTATGAATTGCAATGTAGCACACTTTTCAGGACATGTCCGAAAGAACAGGCACCACGCATTCATATAACTGATTGGCCTATCTGGGCAATGGATCCACCTTCTTTCTCCAGTGCGGTTCGCAAAAACGTCCGACCTCCTGTGGCAGTCTCAGAGAGGGAACATAGAGAAAATGGACAGGGACAGCGGATAGGTGCGCTCGATGGGAACGTGGATCGGCCGTGCCGAGATAGTCCACGCAATTGCGATAACACTGTGTTCCAGACGACGCAGTGGTTAGCGCACCTGCCTAATAGGCAGGAGATCCCGAGTTAGAATCCCGGACAGTTACACATTTTCCCTCGTCGCCGCTGATTCCGCGTGATGTCCTAATGCAGCCGACAACCGTGATCCTCTCCCTTTCCTTTCCTTTCTTCCCCTCTCCACCTTCAATTTACACAAAAATCAGGTTATTTTGGCTAGCTGTTGGCCAAAAGCAGTGCCCATGCCATAGTTGTAGTTCTCTTACGCCTATTTTCTCATTCTTGCTTGCTGTGACGTAAATATTCCATACTGCCCTTGCAAGATCATGCACACCACGAGAAAGAATCATAAGGAGCACCTCCAACTTCTCGCAGCCTAATAAACAATTTCCCAGTCACTTTACCATCCTACTACCATTTTAAAAAATGGCTCTGAGGACTATGGGACTTAACTTTTGAGGTCATCAGTCCCCTAGAACTTAGAACTATTTAAACCTAACCAACCTAAGGACATCACACACATCCATGCCCGAGGCAGGATTCGAACCTGCGACCGTAGCGGTCGCGCGGATCCAGATTGTAGCGCCTAGAACCGCTCGGCCACCCCGGCCGGCTCTACCAACTAAAAGTGGGCATAATTGTATACGTATGTGTTAAGGTAATGATATTAGTTGATCTTGATACTACTCTCTTGGTATCTCTAATTTCCAGGCTACCTTCATATCCATTTTCTCTTCAAATCTCGATTGGTCTGAGTTGAAAACAAATTCATTACTGAACGATGGGATAAGATTTTTTTTTTACCTTATCTCTCTTCTGAATAGGATGTTCATTTTTGCTTGGGTTTAAGGGCTGGGTGGCAGTGGGTGGGCGGGATGGGGGTTTCCTCACGAGAATCAATGCAGTCAGTAAGCTTCACCCTCCCGCCGCCCAACCATCCATCACTGTCTGCACTGTTGTTGAAAACGAGACTTCCTCACTTGTTATTGTGGTTCGACTGCTGCGCTATGGGTTCAGTACTTCCACATGTGTACCCTATTGAAAAATTTCATTGAAGATGGACGGGAGTAACCCGCTCATCGAATGAGTCAAAGAAAATTTTCCTTACTTCAGTGTAGCAGGTCGCTTGCACTATTCTACAAGGAAATGATCAGCCAAAAAGTTATAACAAGTCATTTGGAAATTCAGAGCTGAATGCTACTTCAGTATTCGTCGTACTGAATCATTCTAGTCGAGCAACTGATCAAACATGACCATATAGAATGTTCTAAAGACGGCGAGGAAGAGTTATGGAGGGCTGCCTCATGGTCACTGCACTACGGAGAATGTGCTCTCGTGATGGACTTTGGGTGTACTACATCTTCAGCATTTTTGTCAGCAATAAGAGATTTTCACTGAGAAACGTTCAGGAACATCAGAACAGCCTTCTCGTCCAACTAGGATTCATTCAACAGAGGAGCAGTTGGTCACCAAGAAGTGAAATGTTATTTAGTTCGAGAAATCACCATAAACCGCTCGAAGAAAATGATGCCACAAAATTTTGAATATGTGGGTATGAAATGAAAGAGTGGGCTTGTTACTCTAACATCAGTTTCATATGACCAGGAAACTGTAGAGAGAAAAGGCACAGTCAGTCCTCTTATTCTATTCCTACGAGTTTCCATTGCCAAGCAGTCTTATCTTCTTCATGAACTTGTATGGAACAAGATTATAACAGCCCAGATCAAGCTATTGTGCAAGATCTTTGTGGATGACATGAACAAGAAAAAAAAGTTTTGAATTTAATGTTATAGAAGTGTGTGAGGAGTATCCTATTGACGTCCGCTTCCAAAGGACCAAAGGGAGGTATTATATCCGCAGTAATTAGTTTTCTCGACAACAACAGTTGTTACAGCGTCACGAGAATTAGTTTTTATCAAACGACACCAGCAAAAGTAACTTCATTTAAGTGCTAATGACTGATACGTCAGTAAAGGGCAAAATGGTTAAGCAGTAAGACAGCGCCGTTCGCGAGAAAATCCAATGGTATGAAATTTTCACTCTGCAGCGTTGTGTGCGCCAATATGAAACTTCCTGGAAGATTAAAATCGTGTGCCGGACTTAGACTCGAACTGCGGACCTACTATCTTTTAGAAGGAATTGCACGATTGACTTAGCTTTCCAAGCAGGACTCAGAACCCCTTCTGTCAGCGCTACTTCCGCCAGTACCTCGTCTCCTACGTTCCAGACTTCACAGAAACACTCCTGCGAAACTGGCAAGACTAGCACTTCTGGGAGAAAGTATAGTGCAGACACATGGCTTAGCCACAGTCTAGGGTATGTTTCCAGAATGAAATTTTCACTCTGCAGCGGAGTGTGCACCGATATGAAATTTTATGGCACATTAAAACTGTATACCGGACCGAGACTCGAACTCCAGGTCCCGAGTTAATGTCATGCTTACCAGGAAGTTTCAAAACCATTGGTATTTTCAAGCAGCCATGTGTAACAGCGTTCCTTATTTATGAAGTAGGAAAAATGTTTCTAGTGACAGTGTACCGTGGAGACATGAACAGAGATGCAGTGGATGGCCTTTGTCACTGACAGTTCTCTACAGCTGACTCAAAACCCAAATTGCAACTTACGGAACTGCCACCTATACCATTCTTTTCGTACCCAAATACAATTACAGGCACGGCTGGGTAACAAAAAGATTCCATCGGCTTGGGATTGGGATCTAGTGCTCTGCAATTGGCAAACAGTGTTGTGGCCAAGTAAGCGAGAATTTACCCGTTCCAGACGTCGATGAGGAGGGCGATGACAGGAACAATGACGACGGGGAAATCTTAAGTGACATTATAGTGCTAAGGCCTGTTCTTTTTACGGTTTTGATTCACTGAGAAATTTGTCGATCACATTAAACAAGTGCTAACTGTGGGAAATTTAACGCTCTCCAAGAAGAGGCGAAATGCGTTTTTTAGTAGGCTTCAGTGGAAAAAAGTACAGAAAAAAAGGAAAATGTGACATAATTTAGCGACTTATCGGTTCCTTCAAATTTAATACCGGGTACGCGGGGTGGAAAATTTGGAACCTATACGAAAGCCACTAGTAGCTCGCGGGGTCATTTTCGGTAGCTAGTGTTATCCCTCATGTTGATTAACTTGAATCGCTCTACAAGTCTGAGACCGCGCTAAGGACAGCTGCTTATTTCTCCCGCACAACTGCCATTGACAGTCAAGAATATTACATCCTCAGCCTCATAGTTGATTGTATATGCTTGAGATTGTATACGTTACGTTATTCTTGCTAGTGTGGATAGTTTAATCTACACATTAATACTAAGACTGGTCAAGACGTGTTCAAGCAAGCAGCCAAAATCTTGTAACTCTCATTTGAATTGGGAAGACTCCTTTTTTACCCAAGTGAAGCACTAATTTGTGTGTTTTCTGTGCTCTGCAAGTATATCAGCCGGGAAGAAAGGGAACGTCGAACGTCACTTCAAAACCATTCATTCAGGGACTGAAAAGGATTTGCCGATGGATACTACTATAAGAAAAGAAAAGGCAGGCAAGGCTGCAAAAACCCAAACTTTATCTCGACTTTCTTTAAAATCAGTAGCCAAGAGTAAAGCAACAACGGAGGCCTCTTTCCGAGTTTGAAAAATCATTACACAGAATTGGAAACCGTACGAGGACGGTGAATTAATCAAGACCGCCTTTTTAGAAGCTGCAGTTTCATTATTTGATAGCTTCAAAAATAAAACTGAGATAATGTCTGCTATTAAATCTGTACCGATTTCTGCGGATACAGTAATAAGGTGCGTTGAGGCTATGATTTCTCAGTTTGCATCACAATTTAAAACTTACTTCGATGGCTGCAACTATTTTTCCTGCAACTTGACGCATCGACTGATATGGTTGACACAGTGTAGTTGTCCGTTTTGGGAAGAATGGATTTTCATAATTTCAAAATAACAGAGGACTTCAAAGGCAGGACACATTTTTAGCAGTTGAGGAGCTTATCAAGTCTGGAAATAATCCTATAAAGAAGTTAGTGGTCTTAGCAACTAATGAAGTTCCAACGTTGAAAGGCAGAGAGAAGGGATTCATAGCCTCGGGTCTTAAAGACAATAGCTTTCCGAAATATCTGTCTTACCACTGAGTAATACACTAGCAGTCACTGTGTGGAAATTTTTTAAGTATGAATAATGTGATGAAAACCCTTATAAAAGTAGTGAACGAAGTTGGAACACATGCAGTTCAGAGATGTTTGTTCAGAGCTATGGCTGATAAACTAGAATGCCACTATGATGACGTACTGCTTCATACGGAAGTTCTTTGTGAGTAGAGGCAGAGTTTTACAACGTTACTCCCTGCCTCAGAAGAAATTTTGAAGGAATGTGGCGAATCCTTCTGTGAAGTGAAAGATCCGGTTTGGGTTCAAGATCTTGTTTTTCTCGAAGACATGACTGTAAAGTTAAATAACCTTCACTTGCAGCTTCAATGTAAGGACAAAGACATTGGCAGAATAATTTCAGATACTGCTTCATTCCCGGAAAATCTGGAACTGTGGGAAGAAACTCATCTAAGGTGAGCATAAACACTTTTTTTCCTGTTTGAAACCAATCCTTGCAGGGAAGGTCTTTCCACGCACCCTCATAACAGCATTCAACACGTTGAAATTCTTTCGGGTTTTAGAAGTTAATTCAAGAAACGATTCAAAGATTTCAAAAAGCGCATTTCCTGTACATCCAGCATGCTGGGGTTGAACAGGTCTGCAATTTTTCTGCGATTACAATAATTGTTAGACAAACCATGTTAAGTTGCGAGGGAAATTTTATTTATTCACAGATGACTAGTTTCGGTCGGCTCATCCGTTATCAAATCATTCTGAGTAACAAAATACAGTGGATGTTGGAATACATAGCAATGAAGGTCTAACAAAATTCCAGTACTGTTCGAAGGTAGGTAACATACCACATTCTGAAGTCTTGTGTTACACCCAGAGGTGTATTACAGGTCACAAAATGTGTAAAAGTGGGACTATAGTCACCACATGTAGATCGCTGTATGTCAGAACGTAAACTGATACTGAGGAGTACCTCCAGCGCCCACCTAAGTTAGTGTAAGCCGATAATGGTGGCATGCGTCAAAGGGTTGGGGCTCTTTATTGTAACACAAATACAGTTATGAAATCATTTGTGAAATACAGTCTTAACAAGTTACGAACACTTTACATTAATACAACGTTACATAATAGGAAAGTAAAAGTACATCAGGTACTATGATGCCACACATATTTAGAATGGTTTATTGTTCTATTTACGTTTGATGTACAGGAAGAACGTAACTATAGCTATGCCCTTTTGTATCGTATGGAACACCATTATGGCACTATACAGACGATCTATATCAGGATATGTTTTGTTAATCCGTTTTTATTTTAGTTGACCTGCCATAAAGCCTTTCCGTGTTTCTTTGTGTGGCAGATTTACGCCGCGTGTAGCGCCATAGAACCTGATGTACTTTTGTTTTCATATTTTACAACGTTTTAGCAGTGCAGACTTTTCACAACTTGTTAAAATTATATTTCACCAATGATTCTGTAAACTGCATTTGTAATGCAGTAAAGAGCTCCAGTCCTTTGGCGCATGCAGTTAGTAGCGGCCTCTCGGCCTAGATTACATGGGCATTGGAGGTACGCCTCAGTATCAGTATACGTTTCGACATACAGCGATGTACGTTGGGTGACGCTACGTTGTGTAGTAACACATTTATATGTTCTGTGGCCTGTAATGCACGTCTGGTTGTAACGCAAAGCTTATGTACATGGTACGTTATCTACCTTCGGACAGTATTAGAATTTTGATAGGCCTTCACTGTTACAGTACAAAACATTTATTGTATTTAGTTCTTGGGGATGTTTAAGCAATGGGCGAACAGTCCGAAACTAGACATCAGTGAGTAAATAAGACTTCCTAGGCAACTTAAGAAGGTTCCATTAACCGTTATTGTAAAAAAAATTAATTGTTGCGCAGTTATTCTAATAATCTATAATAGAGAATGATGTCATGGCACCTGCCAGGGCAGCCGAGAGCGCTAAAGCGCTGCTTCCTGGACTCGGATAGGCGCGCTGGTCCCGGATCGAATCTGCCCGGCGGATTAATGACGATGTCCGCTGTGCCGGCCAGCCTGGATGTGGTTATTAACCGGTTTTCCACATCCTGGTAGGTGGATACCGTGCTGGTCCCCACGATCCGCCTCAGCTACACCGCTCGCAGACATTTGAACATATTCGCACTATTCCATGGCTTACACTAGACACAGACAGTTGGGGTACACTATTTCCTTTCCAGGGAGTATGGGGTGAAACAGGAAGGGCATCCGGCCACCCCTTAAAATTAACATGCCACATCCGGTTAAGCAGCAGACCACACAAGTCGGGATTAATGCTTGGAAAGAGAGATGTCATGGAGCACTTGGCTTTCATGGGGATATTTTTCCAGTGGAGTTGTAACTGATTGATTAGCAAAATAATTTATCTTTAAAATCTTCAAGCTCTGAAAATGTTTGGCCTCCTGTTCTTAAAGAAAAATAGTCACATTTGGTCCAGGCTAGTCTAAAAGTGAAGACAATTTTCTGCTCTAAATTTCTGTCTGAAGTTTCTTTTTCCAGTACCAAATCTATATAAAAAAGCAAGTACAGAAACAGACTGACCAATCAACACTTGGGCAACTGTATCGAAAGGCAGTCACTACCTACTCTTTCAACAAAAAAAGCTTATTTAGTTAAAAAGCCTGAAAAAAAGATCTATTCTTACATTTGTAATTTATTACCAACTGCACTTCAATTTCTCTTATGAACAACTACATTTCGGCTTCTTTTCTGTGTATAGTTCAATTAAATTCATTTTATATTTACTAGAAATGTAAGTTTATGAGCAACAAACAATTTACGATTTTTGTTAAAAAAGTTCTCATGTCTGTCCTAGTTTCCTTTGATAGGTCACAGTGGGGCGTAAAAACGGTATGGTTGCTCACAAATTCCACAAGTTTGGCGACCGCTGTTCTAGACTATGACGGTGACATTCAGTTTCTATTTGACATGTTCGAATACACGATCACATAGCCATTCATCAGCTACCTCAGCTATTCACTGCGTACTTTCGACGTGCCTCATACGCCTTCACATCAGATAGTTCAGCGCAGTTTCAGTGGCATGTGCATTTATGTTTTGTGTCACACGGAATTAACCGCCGGTTTTTAATCAGTAACTCGTTACGGCCGATACCACACAAGATCATTAAAATCGATTGTAGATTAACCGTGATGAAGAAAAACTGTCTCTCTATTAATCGGCTGGTAATCATCCATCATCAAATTCCCAATCCCTGCTTCTAATACGGAAACTTATGTTCGTCTCTTGTCAGTGGGATGTAAGGTCACGATTTAGGACTGCGAAGCTATTTTTGAAATTTCCACTTCTTAACACATTTCTTAGGTCTAGAAATTCCGCTGCAGAGCATCAAGCTACCTGATAATTCTATTATTAAGTTCCTTAATTGGCTAATGATACAGATATGCTTGTAAGATTAATTTAGTGCTCTGTGGTGATGTTCAGAAGTAATAGCTCCAAACCGGTAATTATGTCATTAGTAAAGACGTTACTCGACATGTAAAGATGTTATTGATGCGTTAAAATGTTATTGAGGACAGTAATAAGTAGCAATGTTTTTTATAGTCAATAATGTGTCTGGTCATTATCAAAATCTGATTATTTGGTCTACATAATGACAGCTATATGAACGCCTCATATGGGTTCTTAACTGAATTTCTGTTGATCGTTTGGAGGTGGATACAAAAAGTATGAAGAGGAGGGTGGAAAGGTGGATTAATACGTTATTTACTCCGGTTGCCGAGTGATATATGAACCGACAGCTTAGGCTGATTACGCTTCCTGAAGTGACTATGTTACAACTGGACTAACTGTTCACTCTTGCTCGTTACTATGGTAGTGGATAAAGCAGATAATTCGAACAGTGATAAATAAGTTTAGTTGCAGACACTATGTGGGACGTTCTTCCTCCTCACTAAAACTTAAGTGTACTATCAACGGTCTGATATTCGTTCAGAAAATGTTGTGAGAAGACACGAAAACATCAACTTAATTTAAAAGGATAACTGAACACCACTCGATGAAGTAATTCAATGATGACACTTTCCGAACATTTTCCTTGACGATGCAAAATCTCATTTAGACTTTCAACAGGAACAATGGTCTCCGTAGCCCGTCAGTTTCTCCAGCTCTCTCTGATGAGGAGTACAAGCAGTCCTGTAGCAATGTGATGCTGGCAGCCGCCTAGATGACCAAAGACCACATACCAAAAGAGGAGACCATTGAGGATTACTGGCATTTTTGTAGCTGGGATAAGAGGTGAAAGTGTAATTACGAATAGCATTCAGCTACGCCGACTGTAACCTGAATAGAGCAAATTAAGATAATGCGGATTTATAGTGGAGACCCCGTTCTTTAGTTTCTGTCACAAGTTTTATTTTTAGTTGTTTGTCTCACTTAAGCCTACTACAAAACAGAAACTTTATTCACGAGATACAGTCGGCAGTTCAGGTCGTATGTTCATTTTTGTGCTTGGTAGTATTACACTGGTACCCAATATTCTACATTAGTGTGCACTAGGACCAGTGAGGCATTTTCTGCTATATTGTCTCCACTCCTCATGTATACCGTGTCAATGTATGTTTTAGTTTTTTTTTCAATTAAATTCATCGTACAGTACTGTATACCTCACATCGAGAATTTAGTTATTGGCATTATCCGTCATCATACCAGTGACCTGTCGATATAATGTGGAGTGAGTTAGCAGAATAATTTTAGTCCACTTGCCGGACGCGGTCGCCGTGCTGTTCTAGGCGCTGCAGTCCGGAACCGCGGGACTGCTACGGTCGCAGGTTCGAATACTGCATCGGACATGGATGTGTGTGATGTCCTTACGTTGGTTAGGTTTAAGTAGTTCTAAGTTCTAGAGGATTGATGACCTAAGATGTTAAGTCCCATAGTGCTCAGAGCCATTTGAACCATTTTTAGTCCACTTTCTCAGTAAAGCTAAGGCAACATGCTGGTCACATACGTGATTGTCTTAACCCTTTATTTATACATACCTATATCGATTTCACTTAACTATGATCTGTATCTGCCTCTATAAAACACACACGTTTATAATATTACATATTACAAACTTTTATTGGTCTATAGAAAAGAGCTCATGCAGATTGCTGAAATGTATAGTTTATGGGCATTATCATTTTCCGTTCGTTGAAAACTGAGGTTGAACGTAATGTTTCACAGAGGCTACACCAATCTGTCAGTTTGAAGTGTGTCAGAATACATGATGCATTATTTTGTTCTTCCGTTTTTTCCGTCGTTAGTTACAGATCGTCAACACAGGTATATTCTAGAAGGCACTGACTTCAGGAACCAAAGTACAGTCACATCTAGACGGCTATGGTTCGAATGTAAACAAAGATCTGAGAATATATGATTTTGAAATTTCATATGCGTGTGGTTTTGTAGTTATTGTGTATTGTTTTGTTTCTGTGTCTGTGTTTCCTGTGCTACAAATGCCGAGAGTAAAGAAATTTAGCCCCAAACGAAAGTTTCGCAGCAACAAATTCCAAACACAACCGAATAATACACATCAGTTGCTTCAACAGTCACCCGCAGAAAGTGTGTCTACAGGCCGTGCTTCTAGACGTAAACTTTCGCTTTCTGAATGTAATAAGAACATGCCTAGTAGTATTGTCAGCAGCAGTAACGACGGAAATGTTATTGTAAAGATAAATATACTGTCAAGACTTTTGAGGAGTGCTGTGAAATGTAAGTACTGCAGCTGTGAAGATCTTATTGACTTTTCTGGGAACATATCAACAAGGAAGAGTGTTTCAAGTCGGTTAGTGATTGCCTGTAACTCGTATAAGATGCACAGTGATACTATGACATTCACAGTAACTGGTAGTCAACATTACAGTGTAAATATTCAGCTTGCTTATGCAATGCGATGTATTGGAAGGGGAAGAAGTGCTGCCCAGACTTTTTGTGCAGTGATGGATTTGCCACCACCTCCACTGAGGTTTGACAGATACAATAAATTATTACATAATGCTTTATCTGGTATAATTGAACATTCAATGAAAAGAGCAGCAGAAGAATACAGACATTTTAGCAGCATTTGATGGATCTTAACAGAAGAGTGGTCATATTTCTCTGAATGGGGTTGTAACTGCCATGTTTATTGAAACTGGTAAGATACTAGATTATGAATGTCTAACAAAGCACTGCCAGGGTTGTTCAAATAAATTTATTGGCCCCCATGTTTGTGTAAAGAACTTTTATGGCCCAAGTGGAAACATGGAAACGAAAGGAGTTCTATACATTTTTAGAATATCAGTGGTCAGTCGTGGTGTGAGGTATGTCGGTTACCCTGGGTGATGGAGACTGTAAAGGACATATCATTGTTGTTAATGACAGACCATATGGGGACACTCTGTTAGAAAAGCTTGTATGTGTTGGGTATGAGCAAAAAAAGAACGGGAGGTCGGCTGAGAAAATTATGTAATGACTTCAGTGTAAAAAAAACTGTTAGACAGAAAACACATAGGTGGTCCAGGTCGTCTTACAAAAAGTGAAATTGATTCTTTGACTCAATATTATGGACTAGCAATAAGGAGAAATGTAGGAGATTTGGAGAACATGAGACGAGTTCTTTGGGCAACATGGTTTCACAGAGTGTCAACAGATGAAACCCCACAGCATGGTTTGTGTCCAAAAGGGGAAGATTCGTGGTGCAAGTACTGGTTGAGCAATGCTACAGGCATACAATATTCCCGTAAGCATTCCTTACCACTTGCTGTAATGGAGGCAATTAGGCCTATACATATGGATCTGCCAAATAAAAATCTACTTAGGAAATGTATGCATAATCTTTCTCAGAATGCAAATGAAAGCTTCAACAGATGTATATGTGAGAGAATACACAAAACTGTATTTGCTGGACTGACAGTGCTGAAGATTGGTGTAATGGATGCAATAATAACATTCAATGATGGTGCAATTTCAAGGATCAATGTTATGAAGAAATTTAACATTCAGATGGGAATGAATATAGCTTGAGCTTGTGAGGTAACGCTCGAATTGTGGCACCGTGAAAATATTCTAAGTTCGGAGTTGGCGTGGCCGCACGGGCCATTCGGCAAGCCGGGGTTCGTCAGCAACTGCATGGTGCCGACCGTTAGCCGGAGCAAGAGGGGTAGCTCCAGCTCGTGGTCCAGGCAGACCGCGTGGCTGGGAATTCCATGTTGATGCTCTGTCCAGGACTGTGGTTTGTGTCTATGAAGGAGATTTGTATGCCGGGAGTTAAAAAGATGGCGGATTTCATGACACCATAACGGCAGACACTTCACAGTTCATGTAGAAATTAGTAATAGCCAAATGAATCATGATACCTTAAAAAGATACACGTATCTTACCATTATTTGCATGACGATTCTGATGGTGTGATCAGATTTTCAATATCTTTATTAGTATAAAGTTCAGTATCTGACTGTAAATTATACAAGTAACATCCAGTAACCAGTTCCCAAAATCTAAACGTTTCATCCGATTTTGTCGAGTAACGTGTCTTTAGAAAGCTATTAGTGTAAATCTAAATTGGTATGAATTACAGGCATGTATCTTGAATAGTACATGAGTTACTGGAGGTCAAAGTGGCCGATTACTATTGAAGGAGTCAGGCCATAAGTACTCCACAGTACCAAGAAATGCGGTAGCGGCGTTCTTAGAAATATATATGTATTCGTCTATGTCTTTGTTTATATCCGATATATACTATTCATGAAGAAATTGGTCAAATATATACTGTTTTTTAGAAAGCACAGAGACATTAGGCTACTGGCTTACTTCTGCTTCTATTCCTTTGATATATGTTTATTTAACTTGTGTATGTATTTAATAATGTGTGTGAGAGCGTGTTCATGGTCCAGCCGTCGGAATATTTATTTAATTTCAAGTTAATTAAATGTAAATTCAGTATTTCGTATGTGTTTCAATATGTTTGTGAACATGTGTTGGCTTGGAGACATGGCGGGAGCACTTTAGCCAACCACAGCGCACCGTTACTACGGTAGGCGACTACCAAAGTCAATGGAGAGATTGTATGGAAGTGGGGGAGGAGCATCGGGTGGCACAGGACATGGGGGAGTGCTGATTAGGAAGGCGCAATCGTCGATCGAGGGAATGACTTGGAGAGTGCTGAGCAGTTTGCGCGTGGTCACGGGAGGTAGCAATATTTCGTAGTGTCGACTTGTGCAATTGTGAGATTTCCATGGCTACTGCTGTGAAGACGTAGTATGCGTTTAGAAGTGAATATCTCGCGCGTAACTAATTACGTGAAGTAGGAATCTATTGGTTCCCTGTTATTCAACTTATTTTATTTAAATGCTGGACCATCCACACCAATAACAGTTTTACAGTAATAAATGGCATTCTTAAAGGTACTTCTACTATCGTACTCATCATTTAAAGCCGTTAAGATAGTACCTGAAGGTTTTATTTAATTGCAATCTTTCATTTACAAATTTCTATGTTACACTCGAAATTCGCAATTTCTGAGTGATAGGAAGCTTCGACCATTCGATTCATTTGTACATTCATATTTTATACTGAAGACTCAGCAGTATTTGGCTTGTAATGCGGCAAATGCGTATCCCAGGCCCTTGGCAACGAAACCAGCCCAGTAGGTTTCTGGAAATACTGATATAACGCAGTAGTTTTCACAACTAACACATGTTATCGATATAGGTCCTAATCTATTACACAAAAGGCAATTTGCGTGGGGGCTCAGAGTCTAAATAAGTTGAATGTAGAGAACGGTAGCGGTTAGCGCGTTTAGCGGACAGCGGTATCGGAGACGGTTGGAACACGTAGTAACTGGTTCAAAAAATGGTTCCATGCCCTGCAGTAACTGGCAACAGTTACAATTACATCAGGCGACTTCTCCAGTGGTGGATGCAGTTCAACAGCAGTACGACGGCAGCGTCTTCGAGTAATCCAGGGCAATCTTCAATATCGACTTCCACTACAACCGACGGCATCACCATGGCAGAGGGAACCATCTCAGATGAGATAAGTTCAAATGGCTCTAAACACTTTGGGACTTAACATCTGAGGTCATCAGTCCCCTAGACATAGAACTACTTAAACCAAACTAACCTAAGGACCTCACACACATCCACCCCTGAGGCAGGATTCGAACCTGCGACCGTAGCAGCAGCGCGGTTCTGTGCCGAAGCGCTTAGAACCGCTCAGTCACAGCAGCGAGCATCAGATAAGTGCCTGTGTAAATAGTGAGATAGTGTTTAGCTCTGAGTTGAGGCTCTACTTATAGATCTCGCGATTATAAAAGTCACCTAGTATCTGTAATTCTGAAAACGGAAGTGAGCTGGTTAGTCTGAAATCAGAGCGCGAAAGTGTAACTAGTAGGAATTCAGGCAAGGGGGATTGGATGTGGGGGAGATATGATGTCTCAGCTAATGCAAATGATCCAGAGATTAGGAAATAATATGAATACAATGGTAAATAATATCAGTACAATTTGAACAGATCTGGATACATTGCGAACAGACATGGGCACATTGCGAACAGTTACAGATACAATTGGGCCTGATATGGGTACAATACAAACTGAAACAGGCTCCGCTATGAAAAAGGAAGTTGAAAAAATTATGGATAACCTTGAAAAAGCAATTGATGATAAATTAAAATGTGTCCAATTGGATATGGGGAAAATTACAGACGAAGTTGTAATAGTAAAATCTGAAATCGAATCAGTGGAAAAAGATCTTGGGGAAAGATGGATAAGATACAGATGGAACTTGCGGGCAAGGTAAGCGACTGTATAAAAGCGCAAGATGCTCATAAAGGCAATATAAATTTAGCAATTAGTGATGGTTCAAATGGCTCTGAGCACTATGGGACTTAACAGCTATGGTCATCAGTCTCCTAGAACTTAGAACTACTTAAACCCAACTAACCTATGTACATCACACAACACCCAGTCATCGCGAGGCAGAGAAAATCCCTGACCCCGCCGGGAGTCGAACCCGGGAACCCGGGAGAAATTAATGACATTGCCAATCGTATAGGTGAAGGGGAGAAAGAAGTGGGCAAATTTAAAGATAAAATAGAGTCCAGTATTACTAGTTAAAATGAGTTTAAAAAAAGCAAATGCAACAGATAAAAAGTGATTTTAATTCGTTAGCCACCCAACAGGCCTCGCCGGTTATAAATGTCCCTTGGGCAAAACACCGGATCTGTGAAATCTTACACAGAAGATATCACCCAGTAAATTTCTTGGCTGTGTGTAGGGACGTTTTTGTTCATGGCATGTCGAACAAAGAGAAAATAAAATATGTTCAACGGCATTTGGAGGGAGACTCACAGTCTTGGGCAAATGTTATATGTCGTTCGTGCGAATTGTACGAAGACTTCTAAAAGTATTTTTTGAATAAACTTTGGAGCAAGGCAAAACAGACACGGATCCTAAATGATTTTTAAATGGGCCGAGCTACAGGTACGGTGATGGGATGATGATAGATTTTTGCAAACGCGAATTTGGCAAGCTTATGCACGTGAAGCATCCGTTGGGGGTTTTAACGGAAATCACCACTTTAAAAAGGCGATTACGCGAAAATTTGCAGTGGTATCTTGCCCACAGTCCATGTGATTCCGTGGACTAATTTCTAGAATTTGTAGAAAAATTAGAGAGGGCTTTGAAGTTCAAACTTCAGAGCAAACATGGTGGTAGTTATCAAAATGGGAATCCAACAAATCATCACCAAAATAATAATGTAGAGAGAAATCAAAGGAATTCTCAGGGAGATAGTAGCTGGAATGAGAAGAACGGACGGAGAATGAACGGGAGTGATAACGTCCGTGAACGGAACCCATGTAAAGAACGCAGATTTGGCGGGGGAAATTCGAGCGAAGTGCAGTCGCGTAACAACCAGTGGGGAAACTGAAATTCGTCACACCTCAGGTCTGGGGATGGCGATCTGAACAGGCGATGAAAAGGAGTGGAGATAGTGGTAATGGTAGAAATGTTGATAGGTGCGGAGGAAGGCAACAAATATGTAATATGGAGTTGTTAAAGAGGGAGGCTATATAGGTGGCTCTTGCAATGAAAGTATGCGCGAATGGCGGAAGCATAGATTTGTGAGAGATTCGAGTAAAAGTAATGGGAATACATTTCCGTGGAATGATCTAGGTTATGGATTTGTAATGAATGAGTGTGTGAATGGTGATGAATGAAAAGAGTCTGTTGTTCAAAAAGAAGTTAAAGTGGAGATAAAATTTGTGAAACCAATTGTGTGGAGAGTTCTGAAGAGGCATTAGCAAATAGTAGCAATTGCAGTAAGGAAGGTGTTGTAGTAGCAAATATTTGTGAGTCGGCGAAAAGCGTCGATGTTAGTGAAGGTGGCGTAGCTTTGGTCTCACCAGCTGCAAGTGAGGGTGATTGTGTTTCGGCGGAAAGCGTCAGTGTTACTAAGGGAGGCTTAGCATTGGTCTCGCCAGCAGTTGAAGTTAAAAATGTATGGGTGGAGGTAGATGATTTATGTTTAAAGGAACAGAGTAATGGTAATTTATGTAATGATGTGAATGCTACTGCTATTGATACTTCGGAGGAAGTAATTTACGCATTTCTAGTCTCGAATGAAGGCGAAACGAAACTTATTGATGAATGTGTGGATCTAAAACATTTGAATGTGAGAATGTATGTAAAGTAGGATTTGGGGTTAATCTGGATGTAATGTGTGCAGAAATGGCAGTGTGTGCTGATTTTTGTCCGATCACAGCGTAATGTAGCTAGTCTGGTAGTCCCAAAATTGTACGACAAGGTAGCAGCAATTTGTGTAATGTAGTGGCGGAGGATAAAGTTGTGTACGACTCACGTAAAGTTAATTTGTCGACGGAGGAAAATAAGGTTTCTGATGCGAATTTATGTAGTGATATAAATGGTGTATCAGCAGATAAGGTTGCTGAGATGAATATTTATGGTGAGTATGGCTTAGGCATCGATGTATTATTTCAGGAAGATAAAGTGTTTAACAGTAAAAATAAAATAAATGTCGTGTGACTAGGGCCCCTCGTCGGGTAGACAATTCATCGAATGCAAGTCTTTCGATCTGACGCCACTTCGGCGACTTGTGTGTAGAAACAGTGAATTGATGTGTAATTTTGTTGAAGCTGCAGGTGTCGATATTTTGGAGGGGAGAAACAGTAAAGTTGTGCATGCTGTGGGTAGCGAATCAGCGAAATGTGTGGAAGAACTAACAGAAAATTTAGAGAGGGACGAAGTAAATAGTGAGGATGGGGATAGTTTGTGTAATGAAGTTCGTACGAGTTGCTACACAAAGGAGAAGTGTGACTGATTGGCGTTGGTACACTAGAACGTTACGGTCGTTACTACCGCATATGTGGCAACGAGAGAAGTTTAAAATTGCTAGAGGTCTAAAGAAAGGGGAGAAATGAAAAGCTGTTCTAATTTGTAATTAATGTTAGTAATTTTTGAGGGATAATTTTATATGTTTTGCTTGGGGATTCATTGGCAATTTGTTAGTTTATTGTGGAACAGTACGTGTGCAAGAGGAGGAAGTTTAGGCACTGAGTGTCACTGACCTCGTGGATTAAGTAAAATATGTATTGATTTATGCTTTGTATAAGAGTGTGGCAAAGAATTTAGTGGTCAATTTGAAGGGTATTAAAATTGTAATTATATGTGCACGCAGTTTTTGGTTCGTGGTGGTAGGTAGAATTTATTAAAGTCAATTAAACAGAACTATTGGAGATTTGAGCTTATTGTGATTTTGTGTCTTTGTTCCTAAGGTATCGTTTCCCGGTGGAGGGAATCTTTAGCGAGGATCTTGGTTGGGTTTGGGAAATGGTTTGTGACGGGTTTCTACTTTTGGTTTTCGTTGTAGACAGATTTGTCACGATAAATAGTGGAGCTCAGAATTCAGAGGCAGACACGATATCTGCGAGGCACTTGGCCAAAAGACTGATGTGAGATGATCAATACTTTGTGCTAAAATCCGTGTGAGCGTGTGTAGTGCGACGGAAAAATTAGTGCAAGAAGGCGCCTTAGCGTTGCGTGAATGGCACAAGAAGTTCTTACAAAATCGCACATAAGTGAAAGTGCATTTAAAAAAATATTTCTTGTCCAAAACATAGTATACGCATAACTGAATTGTAGGCATTTATTTAATATGCCGTTTTGTTCATAATTTGTGTTAGTTTAAGTTTATTTCGAAATTCACGCTGCTTCCACACCACTACAAAAATTTTGTAAATACTATTGGTCTGGCGTTTTAACCACTTAATTCTGTTCTTTGTAATTTGTTTTACATGTATTTGTAGAAACTGAAAGGTGCTACTTCTGAACATTCTGGCAAGCCAGAATGTTAATAAGTGGAGGAGTGTGAGGTAACAGGCGAGTTGTGGCGCCCTGAAAATATTCGGAGTAGGCTTGGCTGGACGGGCCGCTCGACAAGCCGGGGCTCATCAGCAACCAAGTGGTGGCGAACGCTAGCCGAAGCAAGAGGGGTAGCCCCAGTGTGTGGTCCAGGCCGACCGCGTGGCTGGGAATTCCATGTTGATCCTGTGTCGAGGACTGTGGTTTGTGTCTATGAAGGAGATTTGTATGCTGGGAGTGCCAAAGATGGCGGACTTTGTGAAACCATAACAGCAGACATTTCACAGTTCGTGTAGAAATTAAAAATAGCCAGAGGAAGTATGATACCTTAAAAAAACATGTACATTACCATTATTTGCACGACGATTCTGATGGTGTGATCAGATTTTCAATATCTTTATTAGTTCAAAGTTCAGTATCTGACTGTAAATTATACAAGTAACATCCAGCAACGAATTTCAAAAATCTAAGCGGTTCATCCGATTTTGTGGATCAACGTGTTGTTAGAAAGCTATTAGTGTAAATCTAAATTGGTATGAATTACAGGCATGTATCTTGAATAGTGGCCAATTACTAGTGATCGAGTCAGGCCATAAGTACTCCATAGTACCAAGAAACGCGGTAGCAGCGTGCTTAGAAACATATATGTATTCGTCTATGTCTTTGTTTATATCGGACATATACTATTCATGAAGAAATTGGTCAAATATATACTGTGTTTTAGAAAGCACAGAGACAAAAGGCTACTGGCCTACTTTTGCTGCTGTTCCTTTGACATATGTTTATTTAATTTGGGTATGTATTTAATAATGTGTGTTAGAGCGTGTTCATGGTCCAGTCGTAGGAATATTTATTTGATTTCAAGTTATTGAAATGTAAATCCAGTATTTCGTATGTGTTCCAATATGTTTGCGAGCGTGCGTTGGCTTGGAGACATGGCGGGAATGCTTTATCAAATCACAGCGCTCAGTTACTACAGTGGGCGACTACCGAAGTCAATGGAGGGAGTGTATGCAAGTGGGGCAGGAGCATCGGGTGGTACAGGACATGGGGGAGTGCTGGACGGGAAGGCGCGACCGATGGTCGCATTAAAGACTTGGAGAGTGTTGAGCAGTTTGCGCGTGGTCGCGGGAGATAGAAATATTTCATATTGCCGACTTTTGCACTTGTGAGATTTCCATGGCTTCTGCAGTGAAGACGTAGTATCCGTTTAGAAATGAATATCTCGCGTGCTATGTTGTTGCTCTTAACTAATTACGTGAAGTAGGAATTTATTGTTTCCCTGTTATTCAACTTAAATTTATTTAACTGCTGGACCATCCACGACAATAAGTGTTTTACAGTAATAAATGGCGTTCTTAAAGGTACTTCTGCGATTGTGCTCATCATTTAAAATCATTAAAATAGTACCTGAAGATTTTATTTAATTGCAATCTTTCACTTATAAATTTCTATGTTACATTCAAAATTCGCAATTGCCGAGTGATAGGAAGCTTCGACCATTCGATTCATGTGTATATTCATATTGTATACTGTAGACTTAGCAGTGTTTGGCTTGTAATGCGGCAACTACGTACCCAGCCCCTAGACAACGAAATCAGCCAAAACTTTCAGTGTTTCAACTGTCGGGGTACGTAGTTTAGGGCCACATTTTTATTAGAAAACCAGCAAGCACTGACTGCTATTGATAAGCAGCGGGTAGCCGAAGCAGAGACAGATGCAGAAGATGCTACCAAGGAGTCAAGGATGAAGAAAAGAATGAGGAGAAAGAGCATGGAGGATAAGGAAACTGGAGGAGAACTGGATTATGCAGCTGGGATGCTCTAAACGAGCATAGTAGTAAGTTAATAAATCTCTAAATCTTCTTTTGTGATTCACTGAAAACTTGAATTTTCATCATTCAGGTACACTTTTCTCCTAAATGACTGAAGTTAAACTCACAAAAATTAGTACAGATCTTTAGAATGACCTACTCTTCCTCCCTTGTCTACTATTTCCTGTTGATGTTGTTGTTGTCTTCAGTCCTGAGACTGGTTTGATGCAGCTCTCCATGCTACTCTATCGTGTGGAAGCTTCTTCATCTCCCAGTACTTACTGCAACCTACATCCTTCTGAATCTGCTTAGTGTATTCATCTCTTGGTCTCCCTCTACGATTTTTACCCTCCACGCTGCCCTCCAATGCTAAATTTGTGGTCCCCTCATGCCTCAGAACACGTCCAATCAACCGGTCCCTTCTTCTTGTCAAGTTGTGCCACAAACTCCTCTTCTCCCCAATTCTAGTTTAAAACATGATGATGATTTCGGTGATATTTAAGGTACATTTTTAAATATTTTGGTTGTAGTAAAATTAATTACTTCCCTTTTTCACAATTCAGCATCAGGGAAGGAAATTGAAGGCAAAAGAGTTATGTGAATGTTGTCTGTACTCTGACCCTTTTTCAAAGCTGTGCAGCCAGTGGTTCCAAAGAAAATGGTACCGCAGTGAAGTAGTGTTCCGTTTTGTATACTATTATAAATATTGCTGTCAGTACCCAAATATATTACATTTCTGAATCATTTTTTTTGGAATCGCTTTGACTAATAACCCTAATTGTGTGTAAAAATTTTGAGCTATCTCTCATTTATAGATCATTTGTACTATGAGGGTGAAGTTAATGCTATAAAAGCTACCCGTTCAGTTGCGTGTCCCCTTAAACATACTTACGTTGATTTTGCTTAACTATGAACAATATCTCTCTGTATAAAACCCACTCGTTTACAATTTTACAAATTCATTAATATTTTCATGGCGTAGCTGGAATTGTGAAACATATGCGATTTTAGTTTTGTTTGAAGTTCATGTTATTTCCTATTAGGGTATTTGCGTCACTGAGTAAGTGATCAAAGATTTTTGTGGCTGACTAACTCATTCTCTTTTGTTCATCTCTAAGACTTAGTGGAGGATAGTGTAAGTCATTTCTCTTTTCAGAGCTATATTCATGAATATTATTATTGATTTTCAAATTGTTATTGATTGTTAGCACAGGTCTTTTAGAGGAATAAAATATTGTAAGACTAATGCCAGTATGCCAAATTGATTCTAGAGTGAACACAACTTGTTTTGAGTTTCAGTGCAACAAACACTTTCTTCCTCCTGTACGAATGTCCCAAAAATATGTTGCCATAAGATATATTAGTGTATGGAAATAGGAAAAATAAGACAACCCCTTGATACTTTCATCTCTCAAATCTGATAATCGGTAATGCCAAAGTTGCAGATGTCAGACATTTAAGAATATGTCTAACACGTAACTTCCATTTTATGTTCTCATCAAATAGAAACATGTAAGAGCTTACAGTATTCTGTTGTGTTTATTATTTACGCTCATGAATTGATTCTAATGGTATTATCAGGCTTTGTGGAATTCAGAAGTCACAACGACAGTCCATTCGCTAAGAATCAGCTATTAATTTTTAATAAAGATTTTTTCTGTGTTCTCAAGTGTTGAATTTTCTCTATTAGTCTTGATTATAATACTTCCATATTCATCAAAGGAAAATATTCAATAAAATTTATATATAATGAGAGCAAGTAATGAAATTTCGATCTCTGTGTTGGAGCTGTAATGATTACTTCCCATTCTCAAGCTGTTGTTACATTTCGTGTAATCCTTGGATTTCTTAATGTTGCTCCCTGCATACTTTCAGTTAGACAGCACAGGATGCCAACAAGCTCTGATACCACTTTTTACCTTCTCTAGGAGAATACTTTGAAATTCACAATACGATGACTTTAATAAGTGATAGGAGAGACCTACTTGTAGTATTTATTCACTTAAATTTTGAATAACCTGATTCGTGAATTCAAAACTGACATGTTCTGTGGAGTAATCCTTTTGAAATCTAAAGAGATTAATAATCCCACTTTTTTCAGCTTATTCCAGAAAATGATTATTAAATATCTCGGATAGACATCTGCTATCATTTATTGTTTGGCTGTCTTCTTTTATACTAAGTTTTCACATATCGTTATTGATATCTCAGTTTCTGTTTTAACTATTGCCCATATACATTTCATTTTGTTATCTAAATCATTAACTTCAAACATTATACGTTGTACATTATTATGGAAATCAACAGAATAACAAATGACGGAAATCAAGTTAAGATTTCTTAGAATCCTGCATTAAGTATAACACCTAAAAAAACGCTAATCATAAAAAATGGAAAAACTACCGAATTATAAAATTCTATTGACCATAAGCAACACGCAGAAGCAATAACGAACCGCTGATTTTATAAGAGTGTAAAATGTCACGACGTAAAACTGAAACTATGAAATGCACAGAAATTCATTGCAAATGATGACAGCATAGCTGATGTATACATCAAAATAAAAATGTATACATGATACATGTCTGTCACATAGATATTTACTTCACACTAAGCTACAGCCGCGCGGGGTAGCCGCTCGGTCTTAGGCGCTTTTCGACGGTTCGCGTGTCTCCTCCCGGCGGAGGTTCGAGTCCTCCCTCGGTCATGGTTGTATGTGTTATCCTTAGCGTACGTTAGCATTCTACAGTGTACATAACAAACTGTAATTATTTTATGAATGGCTTAAGTGTACAAAATTACGTTCCAATGTGTTATAAGTAATATAGGATGAACTGTACTCAAGGTTAAGAATAGTGCATGGAACAGAACCGGCCCAGCCTTCTTCAGCCAAAGAAGCCCTTGGAAGAATAATCTTATATTTCCATTGCCCATTCCACGAAAAACACCATCTCCAGATACACCTGCCTCGTCTTCTTGGTATTCTTTGCTCTAAACGCGAACGACGGATCCCATTTAGATAATGGGAGACATCACGGAGATTTATTATTTTGTAGCTTAGGTCTCACACGAGTTTCTGTTCAAAGTTTGCGTTTCTAGGCATTCTGCCACTGAATTTACAGACACATGACTCACAAACCTTTCGAATTTGCAGCGTCTGCAGAATGACTCTCTCACACTACAATTGACAGTGCAATGTTTTTAAACTTCAGCACTCACATCTGTTGCATAGTGAAAGACTCATTCTGGATTGGATTGGATTGATTTGGGAGAAGAGACCAAATAGCGAGGTCATCGGCTCATTGGATTAGGGAAGGAAGTCGGCCGTGCCCTGTCAAAGGAACCATCCCGGCATATACCTGAAGCGATTTAGGGAAATCAAGGAAAATCTAAATCAGGATGGCCGGAAGTGGGATTGTACCGTCGTCCTCCCGAACGCGCGTCTAATGTGCTAACCACTGCGCCACCTCGCTCGGTGCATTCTGCAAACAATCCCCAACGCTATGATTAAGCTTCTTCAGCACGATACGCTTTCCTCCAAAGTGCTAGTCCCGCTAGGTATGCTGGAGAGCTGCTGTGAAGTTTGGAAATAGTAGAAGGATACTGAAAAAAGCGGTGATGGTGGGTTTAGGGTAGCTTGGCTCGCTTAATGGGCGGGAATATAGCTTCTAAGAACAAGATTCCGGGTTTGTTTTCCGATCTGGTACAGTTTAAATCTGAAAGCAGCAACTCTGTATCCGTTTATATTCGTTGAATGCAACTTTCTCCTTTTTTTTTTTTCTTTGCACTTAAGTTTAACGCTGTCGCTTGTAAACCACATTTCTGAAACTCCAAAGTATACCCCGTCAGTCCAAAAAATTTTACGACTGAATATAAAAAAGTTTTAATGCCACTGGTGTTGTACGTAACCCCTCTCCACTAGAGTATAACGCACAGAACTATCATACAATCAATTGACACTGCCGGAAAAGTGTTTCTTTGGGATTTAGTTCAACACACGTGAGACAATGGGCTGAATGTTGATCATTTTGCCAAAGCGTTGAAGCTTCATGTGATTTTCTTCACTTGGTCTTGGTGTGATATGATCGTGTTGACAACACTAAGTCTCGCCTAGTCATCCTTCATGATTTTTCGGGAAAAAAATTTCTCGTGTTTTTTCATTTCTGTTAAGACGTGGCAGGTGTATACACGTCGTTGTTTCTGTGTGGGATTCCAGGTGTACGCGACAAACTTCACACACACACACTTTTCTCTCCACCTAAACGTTCTGGATAATGTCTCGACAACTTGATTTAGAGTTGTTGCTCCATCGTGATTTGTTACACAACAACGTTCACACACTACGGCCGTACGTCCACTGTTAAATACTGTCTGCTGACAACTGACAGGTCGAACTGTAGCACAGTAAGCAATTTCCCGTGGACACTAGCAAATATTCGAAGCTATTGCTTGAGACAGTCGGTAAAAGAACGTATTCAGCCTCAGACAGTGTGTCACAATCTTAATCTAGAGCTCGTGAAGAGTGCCATTATCGGAAAAGCAGGGGAACCCTTGTAACTCATTTGCACACAGCGAGCAGAGCCATAGGAAGGAACGCAGAGGGTGCAGTATGACAGCACCCAGAACGTCATTCTGCACACTACAATATGGAGTAACGATATGCAGAGTTTGAGCACCGCCGCTCCAAGGTGTTCTAATACTGATTAGAATTATAGAGGCAAGGAAAACACACTCGGACCGTATGACAGAATCATAATCTAGAGCACAGTGCTGGAAAAGTGGGACAACGCTCGTAGCTCATTTGCACACAGCGAACAAAGCCAGTAAGGAGATAAGCGGGACAGCATGGCAGCATCCAGAAAGTCGTTCTGAAACTCTACAATACGGAGTAACAACATGTAACACCAGAGCTCTGCCGCTCCAAGGCGTTCTAGTACAGATGATAAATTCAGAGGCAGGGAAAACATTCCGTATTTGAGACACCACGGTGCGGACAGAACCGCTGACACCTCTGGGTGAACGAGAGCAGATGGCTGCCTAATTTGCTGCAGTAACATAGATGTCTCGCTTTCAATACCTATGCTTTAGACATATCGTCCTCAGTGTCTGGTCATTGCGTCTGCATCACCAAACCCGGCGGAATGACAGTCTCGCTAGTTAACAGTGTAAATCTGCAGGAGAATCGTTATATAATGCTTGCTGCTGTTTGAAGAATCCAGCTACGAGACTGTAACGTATCGGATATGGTTGGACTTCAGTGCCACACGTTGCCGCCACCGACGGGTCACACTGTGTGAGAGAGAAGATGCAGACCTACAGGTAAAGGACCAAATCGACAGAGTGCTAGCTGCCACTTTCTGTTTGTCGAGAGGCAGCTGAGTGCTGGCTCCGAGGCTGTACGTGTACCATCTCCTGGGCTGTACGTGCAACTCTTTTCTGGCTGTACGCTACATGTGCTGAGGGAGTCCTAAGCTTCCACCATGACAACAGCCACCATCCTGAAGTGACTGTGGGTACAGGTCTAAACGCACGTCCATCTTCAAGGGCGATAGACCAATAGTATCCAGAGGCGCAACCGTGAACTGGCTCGTTGGCCCCACTAACACACTACATGCCGCCTTTTGTCAGGCAGTGTGCCTGAACTGCTGCAAGATATGTGAGCTGCTGGCATTTTTCACCAACGCGCCTCACTCAGCAGCCCAGCCCGTAACCTGCAAGCCGGAGAAGACAATATTGATTCAACATTTATGTTTGCAGATTGAAACGACGAATGAAAATCTCTACCGAGGCCGGGATTTGAACCAGGGTCTCCTGCTCACTAGGCAGATGCGCTAACTGCTTTGCCACTCTGGCACAGTGGCTTTGCACAACTACAAGATAAACCATAGCACTCTTCCCTCCACAGTCCAAATTCCCACTCGCGTCTCAGCCCACATGGTACTCCCTCAAAACTCAAACAGAGGCTCTCCAACTGTATTGGAATAGCACGTCGGCATCGAACGAAATGGGGGATCCTGCTTAAAATCCAAGTAAAGGTGCTTTAATAAAATGGAACAGTATGGTTCCAGAGACCTTTTCAAGTATCAAACGTCTGAGAGGGAAAACCATGTGGGCTGAAGCTTGAATGGGAATTTGGACTGTGTAGGGAGACGAGTTATGATAGTTCAAATGGCTCTGAGTACTATGGGACTAAACATCTATGGTCATCAGTCCCCTAGAACTTAGAACTACTTAAACCTAACTAAGCTAAGGACATCACACAACACCCAGTCATCACGAGGCAGAGAAAATCCCTGACCCCGCCGGGAATCGAACCCGGGAACCCGGGCGCGGGAAACGAGAACGCTACCGCACGACCACGAGCTGTGGACAGTTATGATATTTCGTGCAGTTATGCACAGCCACAGTGCCAGGGTGGCGTAGTGGTTAGCGCATGTGCCTAATGAGCAGGAAACCCGGGCTCGAATGATGACTTGGAAAAAGTTTTCAATCGTCGCTTCGGTCTTCATGTATACAACTTAGACGTGTGAGACTAGAAAATGTCTCTGGATTCATATAATTTCATTTGACCATATTCATTGTAGCAGTCACGTCGATAAAATGTTACACATATTGCTGTTTCACCAATGCATTCGAGCGTAAGAGTGAAACACTTGCCAGCTCTTGCAGCTTGGCTTTCTACACTTGTAACGTCATCACCCCAACCATCCAACCTCGAAACCTACTGACCTCCTGACCTGAAGGATGACCATTACAGAACACGTAACTGTTGCTTGCAGATGTTATTTAAAGCTGCCCCGGTAGTTACTGCGCTAACGTAGCTTATAATCCAGGAACTTTCAGAATTGTCTGTTTTGTCTGGCTTTCTGTGTATCAGCGATTAGAGAGTACTACTCCCACAGCCATATGTCGTTCATAGACTGGCACTGATAACGCCTAGAATATTTTGACTGCTATGTCAGGAGAGGGTGTAATGACATTCCATATTTATAAGTAGCATACTGGATATTTTTGTGGATCATTAGCCATCGTTCACACTAAATTTGAAAATGTAACCGCAGAAGCACACACAGGATAATCAACAGATGCAATGCAGAGATGGCGCTCCTGGCGCGACCAGTGTGTCGACCGGAATGTCTCACTAATTGATTGATTACGCACCCTGTAAGTGCGTCACCTCGGCGGATGCCGAGTAACCCCTCTCTCCACATCATCAGACTGATTTGTATTTCAGTCTCCCAGTCGATGGCCAAAAATATACATAATTACGGTTCCAGGAGGCTATCTGCAGATAATGCAGCTGTGTTCAGGGAAGGGACCTAGTTATAAACCTGTTACACATTGCAGAGATACTTGCTGATGATCAGTGCCTAGTCCAAAGATCGGCGGCGCACTCTGAACATAAATGTATGTAATGCGGCTTGCGTTAATAGGCGAAAAGATCAAATATAGCTTCACTATGCTAACAGCAATCAGTTACTGGAATAAGTCACAACCTTCAAACATCTGGGAGTGTCCGTTCAAAGTGATTTCAGATGTAATATCCTCTTAAATCTAGCCGTGAGGAAGATTGATACCAAACCTAGATATAGTGGAACAACGTCAAGGATCTGTATGCAACATACAATAGAGGTCGCTTGTAAATTCCATCGTTCGTCCAATTCTTAAGTATTGATCGTCATTCTGAGTTCCTTACCAAGTTGGATTAACGTAAGAAATTCAAAAAATTAAAAACCAAACCGCTCGATTCATTACAGATTGTTCAGTCACTTTGAAACTGTTAAGGTAATGCTAAAAAAAAAGTAGTGACGTACGTTACAAGACAGAGCATGACGAAATTTCATAAAGAGTCAGTCTAGCCGCAATAGTCGAGTGACTGAAACGACGATTTAATGCTTTTTTTAATATGAGACTCCGGATCTTTCTATTGTTTACGACTGAAACAGGTTACTCCTTTCTGTCTCGGCGACTTAGAACAATGTGTTCCACTCCGAAACTCCTAAAACGAACCGAATTATGACAAAAAATTATCTTTATTATCAAAAACTTTTGGTTATTATAACCCTAAACAGTCTGATTGCACGAGCCACATTAAACCAGCCACAAATATTGCAGGTAACTAACTGACTTACACTTTCAGAGATACCGTCACACCACAGATACATATTAGAATACTGAGATCGAAGTAAATGTTCTGTGTGCATAAAAAGCTTGTCCATCAAATTTGTACTCATACAATAATGTGTTAGATTCAGTTCTTTCTACTTTACACAATGTATGAATTTCTTTATTTTTATTTAACTGAACGTAAATGGTGTCAGAATGACCAGCTGTCTAGAGCGCACATATTGTTGCATAAAAAGCATACCGAATGTTCCCATTGTTATCAAAATGGATGAATAGATAATAACAACTGATAAATGGGATGATAAACCAATCTTCCCTGCAAAAATCACCAAACGCGCAAATACGAGCACAAAAGGTATCGAATGATTCATAAATAACGAGACTTACAGCGATTGATTCAGTATGCGAAACTAATAACAGCCTATGTTCGTTACAATGTCTAGAATTTAAACGGAGCGACTGGAGTGATAAACGTCCCTGCTCTTATGCTCCTTTCAGATAAACATGTACTCTCATCATTGAAGGCTCGCATATGTGTATCTATGAAACAGAAATTCATATCGGAGTGCAAACCCTGAAAAGCATTATTAATTAAGGAAACGATGCATAATAAACAAGTAACTTTCACGATGCCTCTGTGAGTCACTGAGAACCTACTATTAACATGCACCATAAAGAAAGATTATTTAATATTCTATAATTACGACAAAACTCAGATTATAACGCATAATGGACACCATGTGTTCCAAAGAAGCAACTAAATTATACAAGACCCTATCTTACAACTGCAATATTTTTCGTAAAAATTAGTTACTGTCTGATTGACACGTGCCGCCTGTTGCTTGCTGTAAATGAACCATGAAACAGCAATACATCTAGCATCATTAACTTGCTACACATGTTCCATGACTGATACTAGTGTTAATTTAGAGCTGTGTAACACGATACAAAAATTGCACATGACTTCTCTCGACATATCTGCACGTATATTCATACCTGTACATCGTTCAGTGCTCTTTTATATATTTTCACCTTCTATACTCTGAAGTGCATAAACGCGAAATAAACTATTAGGATCATTCAAACAGAAAGGAACTGGAGGCTTTAAAATGGAAACCGCTGAAGTGACCGAAATTCCATTACCTGCGGAAAGACTATGGTCCCATAAGAGAGCTAAGACTCCAAACCCGCCGCTGGAGAGACATGGTGGCATACCCACGTGACGGTAAAGCGGAAATTTGCACGCGTCGACCGTCCAATGTACCCAGTCGTGCTGCAAAAGAGAAATGGAGGCTTCATAAAAACAAGAAAGGGGTGCAGTACGTTCCTTACAGTGGAAGGAGTGAGAGGAACGAAAATTCATTGAAGAATGGCACAAGTGTACCGAGACCACTGCCTGTGCTATATATGTCTTGTTTGAAGCGAGTCTTAACCTTCCTCTCTGATCGACAAACCTTAAACCTTTCACAGTCCTGGCATTTGGTATTGTGCACTACAGATACTAAATATTTGTTATTGTTTTTGCCAACTTTGTGGCGTTGGCTAGAACCAGTTTACGATATTGTAGTGATATGTTATTCTGAATTACGATACAAAGTTCCTTTGGACACGCATGTATACATATCCGAAGGAACATCGCATCGTAATTCAGAATAACACAGGCACTTTAACATAGTATTTATCCGCCGACTCTGGGCAAGCGACTTTCAAATGGAACATCTCACCTGTACAGGAATGTACACAATGGATGTAAGAGTACAGGTTGTAGACCCGTGGTTGACAACATACGGATATTTGGGTCTGGCGGTGAGTCGTGCACGGATAGCCAAATGATAAGTCTGCTTTCCGTAGGGCTGCGACGAGGACATCCTGTTTACGTCCCGTCCACGCGGTCGTTAGTGTCCGTAGTTGTTTACTACTTCATCGCCGCTAGTTTAGAGTCCATCACTACTGACGTAATATGGTTCATTCGTACAGACAAACCACCATCAAGATCAGTTTTCAACCCGATCATGTACGGTCGCGAGCTTTTGAAGTGGAACGTTTTCTGCGTGACGACGTTAAAATTGATCCGCAGGATATAATTGGTATCCATCTCTCTCTCACGAACAGTGTTGTCTACGTTAAGTTAGTAAGTGACGAGGTGTGTAACAGAATCGTGCGCGCACATGCGAACGATCTTAAATCCAAACATTCTGATGGGCATATTGCGCAATTTCTATCGACGACGCGGGGCTTGGCCTCCGTACGATAAGAGTCTTTGAACTCCCGTTCGAAGTACCATCGGACGAAGTCACCACCGCTGTTCAGCCTTATGGCAGAGTGGTCAGCCACATGGCCGAAAAATGGACCACCTTTACTACGTACCCAGATCAAAATTGAATTGACAACACATGTACCATCGTATCTAGTCAAATGGTTCAAATGGCTCTGAGCACTATGGAACTCAACATCTCAGGTCATCAGCCCCTAACTAACCTAAGGACATCACACACATCTATGCCCGAGGCAGGATTCGAACCTGCGACCGTAGCAGCTGCGCGGTTCCGGACTGTCATATCTAGTCATCGGCGGATGTAGGGCGATTATTATGTATAACGGACAGCCAAGCACTTGCTCCGGTTATAGCCAAGAAGGACACGTCAGGTCGGATTATCTCCGACGACGGCTTGCTCAAATCCCGACAGGTGAAGCTATGAATCCTTCCAGAGTGACGACCTTTCCTTTCAATTATAGCAGGATTGCAAGGGCGGCCACACTTTCCGATGCCGAACACATTCGTCTGATAGCCGCCTCCGATAGCGAGGGCACGATGGGTTCTGCAGTGCTGTATCCAGCCATTACAACGGCGCCCCCTACTGTACCAGCCAGTTGTGCCGAAGGAGTCTGTGTCGAGTACCGCAGCAGCCACCAACAGCCGATGGTATTTCATGGCAACTGGGCGGACGATGGTGAGGAAAATTCCTTGCCCATCGTGTCGGACGACACGCGGGGAACTCACCCCACCAGTGTTAATCCATTTACACCATCAGTGACAGTGATGAGTCAGCCTGATGTCCTGCGCACACACTCATTACAAGGGTTTTGATGGCCAACATGCTTGCTATGGAGATAGACTTGAAACTTACCGTGTTGCGACTATGAACATCAACACTATACGGACACGCGCTAAGTTATCCTTGTTTCAGGATATGTTTTATTCTGCTTCCATCGTTACAGCCCTTCTCCAGGAGGTGTACGTCGACGTCTTCCCAGGCATGTGGTTATGACGCATGTATCTCTCCAGCTTCCCCCATAGGCAGAAGCGTCACTATTACTTTGGGAAGGGACAGTGGCGGACGAATCCTCTTTCTACTTGGGGCACGAGGAATGACACTCACAGTACTGGGTGTCCGCCTTATCAATATCTACGCACCTTCTGTGATGGACATACGCCTCGAACGTTCACGATTCTTTGCGGAAGACGTCACCCCGCACTTCCAAGGCCGCCACGACCAGCTGGTGTTTGGAGGTGACTACCATTACGTACTGGCACCCAGAGACCAACTCCCACGACATAATCCGTGCCCACAACTCGAGACGCTAATCCGAGACCTGCAGATGGTGGACACTTGGGAACATGTTCACATCCACCGACCGGAATTCACACTTCATTAGTCACTCTTCCAGTCGCATCGACCAGACATATGTCTCATGCTCTCTTACAACAGGGACGCAGGATACGGAATTGTGGCCTGCAGCTATCTCGGACCACTCAGCTTACATCTGTGCCATCACCCTACGGCGACAATAAGTGTGGTGAAGCCGCAGCCCATGGAAACTAAACGTCTCTCACCTGTCGTAACTGCACTGCCGCCAATCCGTAGAGGATACCTGGCATTCGTGTGAAAATCGCCTCCGCGCGTATCCCACAGTGATCCGATGGTGCTTGGACTGCGCCAAACTGGCACCGAGGCGAACGTTGATAACCTACGGTCGTGACCACGCTGCTTGGCGTAGACATACACTCGATTTTTACTTCAGGGAACTGCAAAACTGCGATTCTATGGCGCCATCCCCGGAACGACAAACGGCGGTCGATCGTGCTAAGGCTCAGATCATCGCTACTATGCAACGCCACCTAGGGGGAGGGGGGGGGGGGGGCGGTCATCCGCTCGAGGTCGCAGGACAGAACAGCGAGCGAACGCCCGTCTATGTTCCACCTACTTCGTGAACGTTAATGACGCCAAAGAGCGCTGATACGCTTCATCGACACGGAGGACGATCGTTGCCTCACCACTCAACGAGACATAAGCACAGCGTTCTACGATCATTACTACCAGCCTTATTCACTTCAGATCCATGATCCGACTGCACTGGAGGACGTCTCTTAGACGATTTACGGCACCGCCACGCCGGCAGTGGAAGCGGCCTTGATGTAAGAAATTACAGAAGAGGAAGTGATCGACGCCATTAGAAAAGGAGCAGTAAACAAGTCTCCGGGTCCTGATATCTTCCCCTTGGAATTTTACCGGACTCCTCAATATTCATTGGCCACCTATGGATGAGCATCTATATGTGCCACTCCCTGTGGCTCTTGTAGAAGGGCTGATTATTCCTATTCACAAACCGTCTGGTGGTTCACAGATGCAGGACTACCGCCCACTGACGCTATTGAATTGCGACTTCAAAATCTTTTTTCGATTGTTGGCGGCGCGGATACAACAGACCTTACAACACGTCATCTCACTCGATCAAACGTCATTAGGAGGCGACAATAACATTCAAACAGCACTCGGTGAATATCGTGACTTGAACTCACTGGCGAGGGCATGTCGTCTAAAGGGTGCGCTGGCGGCAATCGATTTCAGTCAAGCTTTCGATCGCGTGGACCACGACTATTTGGAGGCGGTTCTCTAATATATGATATATCGACAGCCAATTGTCGCTGTCGTCATGCGACTACTCCGTGGTGCGACATCCAAGGTGATCGTCAGTGGCCGACCTACGCAACCCCTCATCATTTCTCGATCGATACGCCAAGGCTGCCCTCTGTCCACTTTACTTTACGCTGTTGCCATGGAACCACTCCCATGCGGCCTACGCCAACGACTAACAGGTATGACGAGGCCACACTTCCCGATGTAAAGCATACGCTGACGACCTGGCGATTATTATCCGCAACAACGACGACATTGCCAGTGCACTGAATTGGATAGCTACATATAGCATGGCCACTGGCAGTCGTATCAACTTCGCAAAATCAGTGTCGATGAACATCGGAGTCAGGCTGCCTGAGGACAGCGTCACCCCGTTACAGCTCAGAAACACACTCCTGGAAATTGAAATAAGAACACCGTGAATTCATTGTCCCAGGAAGGGGAAACTTTATTGACACATTCCTGGGGTCAGATACATCACATGATCACACTGACAGAACCACAGGCACATAGACACAGGCAACAGAGCATGCACAATGTCGGCACTAGTACAGTGTATATCCACCTTTCGCAGCAATGCAGGCTGCTATTCACCCATGGAGACGATCGTAGAGATGCTGGATGTAGTCCTGTGGAACGGCTTGCCATGCCATTTCCACCTGGCGCCTCAGTTGGACCAGCGTTCGTGCTGGACGTGCAGATCGCGTGAGACGACGCTTCATCCAGTCCCAAACATGCTCAATGGGGGACAGATCCGGAGATCTTGCTGGCCAGGGTAGTTGACTTACACCTTCTAGAGCACGTTGGGTGGCACGGGATACATGCGGACGTGCATTGTCCTGTTGGAACAGCAAGTTCCCTTGCCGGTTTAGGAATGGTAGAACGATGGGTTCGATGACGGTTTGGATGTACCGTGCACTATTCAGTGTCCCCTCGACGATCACCAGTGGTGTGCGGCCAGTGTAGGAGATCGCTCCCCACACCATGATGTCGGGTGTTGGCCCTGTGTGCCTCGGTCGTATGCAGTCCTGATTGTGGCGCTCACCTGCACGGCGCCAAACACGCATACTACCATCATTGGCACCAAGGCAGAAGCGACTCTCATCGCTGAAGACGACACGTCTCCATTCGTCCCTCCATTCACGCCTGTCGTGACACCACTGGAGGCGGGCTGCACGATGTTGGGGCGTGAGCGGAAGACGGCCTAACGGTGTGCGGAACCGTAGCCCAGCTTCATGGAGACGGTTGCGAATGGTCCTCGCCGATACCCCAGGAGCAACAGTGTCCCTAATTTGTTGGGAAGTGGCGGTGCGGTCCCCTACGGCACTGCGTAGGATCCTACGGTATTGGCGTGCATCCGTGCGTCGCTGCGGTCCGGCCCCAGGTCGACGGGCACGTGCACCTTCCGCCGACCACTGGCGACAACATCGATGTACTGTGGAGACCTCACGCCCCACGTGTTGAGCAATTCGGCGGTACGTCCACCCGGCCTCCCGCATGCCCACTATACGCCCTCGCTCAAAGTCCGTCAACTGCACATACGGTTCACGTCCACGCTGTCGCAGCATGCTACCAGTGTTAAAGACTGCGATGGAGCTCCGTATGCAACGGCAAACTGGCTGACACTGACGGCGGCGGTGCACAAATGCTGCGCAGCTAGCTCCATTCGACGGCCAACACCGCGGTTCCTGGTGTGTCCGTTGTGCCGTGCGTGTGATCATTGCTTGTACAGCCCTCTCGCAGTGTCCGGAGGAAGTATGGTGGGTCTGACACACCGGTGTCAATGTGTTCTTTTTTCCATTTCCAGGAGTGTACTTTGAAATGACTCGGCATTTATTTCACAGACGATATACGAGGAACTGCTGCTCACAACTTTCGGCGACTTTTGCGAAATGTTTGGACTAGGATAGCCAATAACCGCCTACGAACACTGGACATCGTCGAACGGACCCAACATGTCAACACACATTTAGCGTCACGCATTCCGCAAAAAAATGGCTCTGAGCACTATGGGACTCAACTTCTGAGGTCATTAGTCCCCTAGAACTTAGAACTAGTTAAACCTAACTAACCTAAGGACATCACAAACATCCATGCCCGAGGCAGGATTCGAACCTGCGACCGTAGCGGTCTTGCGGTTCTAGACTGCAGCGCCTTTAACGCATTCCGTACATCGCCCAGGTATTACCTATACTGGTGATGTTAGCTTGCCGTGTACTGGCGGCTTTTGGGTCCTTTGTGAGTTCAGGAATGCTTTTAATGATCAGATATGAGACTCGCACCCTTCCCCCGGATCGGGGAGTACTTGTCCTTTATGACGTTCATGACAGAGCGGTCGCCCTATTTGTGAGCACGTTAGTCAACCTATGGCACCACCGTCTGCACAGTGTGACGAGTTTGTTGTTGGAAGGACTAACGCCGCCCTCCCTCTCGCCACCTGTGCCAATACATCACGTCCCCTCGCCCCTATTCTACATTGGTGTCGTTTACCTCAAAATCAGTTACGTTCGAATTGCCTTACCAGCGACTCGACTGGCGATGCCATGGGCGGTTTATCGTGTCCTGCAGCGCTGCAGCGTGGACGACCCGATAACATCGTGGAGAGGAAGCAACCGAACGTCAATTGGCGAGTGGTGTTGAGGACGATTCACCACGTAACACTAGACACTGCCATCACGGCGATGTGGTATATCACTGTCAACGGTAAGCAGCTGACCAGATCAATGCTACATGCGATCCATATGGTGGACTCACCCATGTGAATTAGCTGTGGCGTTCAAGACAACGATGAACACCGTTTTAGCTGTGGCGAGTCTACGGCATTGTGGCACTTAGTGAAGCAAATGTCAGCGTACTTGCTTAGACTGACGCCGAATCATATCGATCCCAAGACTATATTATTCCCGGATGAGACGTATTACCCACGAACGAAAACTAATGCCGTGACGTGGCTTCGTGGACATGCGGTACATTATTTGTTTGAAGACGGCGCTAAGGACACTTTAGACTTTTGGAACTATTTGCAGGAATGACATTGCAAGATCCTCCGTAACCCAAAATATAGACGATATTTTTCCAATTGTTTGTGGAGTGCGTTCCACGACCCTCCACGTAGCTGGAACATCACGGGTAAGAGAAGCTAAAATTACAACAATGATGACAGAACACTACACGACACAACGTGGGATCCACCTTTGTCTTTGTGAGAAGTCGTACCTGGATGATAATGCAGATGGAGAGATTCGTCGTGACCCCTCGCACTACGTAGCAGCCTTTGCCCCCTTTCCTCTTTTTGTCCCCACTGTAAAGGTTCTTCGCAGTTTGTTTGTTTCCCATCCGGTGCAAGATGTAGTAGCAGTTAATGGTGGTACTGATTCCACCCTTAGGTTTTATTAATGGCTTCCTTAGCATCACACTTTGCTCTCTTTCTTTTTGACCTTTGCAGCAACTATCAGTATGTTTTCAGTTATGTGCGTCGGCACAACGAGTCCACTTATCAGTATCAGTTACTTACTGCTTAAAAAATAATTAAATAAATAAAATAACAAAAAAAAACAAGTAACCGAATGAGAATTAAGGCTACCGCTCACGATAAATGTAAAATCCGGGTTCGAGTTTCGGTCCGGCAAAAATGTTCACTGCCGTCATTCCCTTCAACAGCTGAGGCTTGTCCACACTCGCAATTGAGAATACATTTAATGGATTTCATAATGGTGGTAGTCGACGAAGTGCCACTTCCTTTGTATATGCATGCATGCATGTCCAAAGGAACTTTGCAACGTAATTCAGAACAACACAGGCACTGCAATATCGTATTTATCCGCCGACACCGGGCAAGCGACTTTCAAGTAAAATGTCTCACCTGTACAGGAATGTGCATAATTGATGTTTTGGAATTTTGTGGTAAAGTCTTATTGGACCAAACTGCTGAGGTCGTCGGTCCCTAAGCGTACACACTACCTACTCTAACTTAAACTAACTTACGCTATGGACAACACACACACCCATGCCCATGGGAGGAGTCGAACCTGCGATGGGGGGGGAGCCGCGCGGACTGTAACAAGACGTCTCAGACCACGCGGCTCATAATTGATGTACAAGTACAGGTTGGAGACTGATGGTTGTCGGCATATGGATGTTTGGATGTGGCCGGGAGTCGTGCACGGATAGCCGTAAAGCCGGCACGGTAGCTCGGCGTGTTCGGTCAGAGTGTTAACCGCCCTTCTGGAAAAACAAAACAAAACAAAAAAAGACGGTGAACTTGAACAAGCATCATAGGACGTCCACCACGAACAAATAGAACGAACAATCATGAACAATCATGAACAAAATGAGATTAAAAAAGAAACAGAAAGGCGACCGATCGCGGTAAGCGGGAAATCCGGCTTCTAATCCCGTTCCAGGACAAATTTTCATTGTTGTCACTTCATTCTACAGCTGATGGTCGTCCTTATTCACAACTGCGAATACATTTTATGTAGAACCAATTGTACCTTTGGTCTGAAATGAACTTTTAACTTTAGTTTTTATGGACGATGGCGCAACTGTTTTGGAAAGTGCACCACCATATGACATAATTACAAACCTCTATTCATTAATAAATGAAATACCTCTGCAATTGCAGTTGAGGACTTTATTTGAGTTCACTGTCAGATTTGATCATTATATTAGCCCCTGTTCAAATAGTTCTGAAACATTATGCTGTAGAATCGCCTAATATGAAGGCCGAAACAGGGAGTGGACTCCTTTAAGTTCTCAACGGGAACTGGAGCGGTTTTCCATCAATTAAACCAGCAGTTTCGCAGTCAGCACATGGAGAAACTAACCTACTGAACCTACTACCTTCTTTGTGTCATGTATCTCAGACCTTACTTCGTTACTCAAGATCGTTATATCACGGTCCTTACAACCTTTCGCTTTCGCTCCTCGTTTAATAATGTCCAATTCTTCTGCTTTGTTCATATGCTCAAGAGGCAGTTGTAACATCGTACCGATTATGGGTGGAAAATAGTCCTTTCATTCTCGCTTTGACGCAATGTTATTTTTTATTTACTTTGTCGTGCTAAAAGGCTTTCTTTTAACAGACTATTTATTGCAGTTTAGATTTTTCATTCAGACTTTAATTATGGATTTCATTTCTATACAGGGAGTATCATAATCAATACCGTAACGCATACAGTGGAAATAACACGATGTTAGAAGCAAAAAAATTACAGTGAACGTGGGCTCTAAAAGTCTATTTGAAGGGCTAGGAACACCTCTTAATCTTCGACACTGTGCAACAAATATCTTCCATTCCAAGCTCTTTGCTTTCCATATTTTAGCTGGTGGTAGTATAGACAGAACACAAAGAAATTTTCAGGTAAACATGGGCTCTAAAGCACATACTGTGGGGCGGCGGGTAAAATTATTAATTAATGCCGTCTTATTCACGAGAGCCTGGCAACTAATCTGGTGGTCAGCCATAAAGCGAAGGGAAACATACTGACCTTAGTTTCCAGTCTGCACGGCCACATTCTGGTCCAGCCCACTGAAAGAAAAGTTTCCATTCTCCTATGTCTTTGCGGGATCAGGACTATGATTTTAAATAAAAGTATTAAGTTCCATTCAATAATTATATTACGTAAAGTTTCTCACACGCAAAACTTTGAAGTTCACTATTTTCAATTGAAAGCAAGTCTTTCTATTCTAACAGCACATTTAGCAGTTCAGAGGCGACCTCTACGGTATGTTCCTACCAGATTGTCTTTCGCCCTGACTAAAATTACTTAAATGAAAGTTTGAAATAAATGTTCAAAATTAATGCTCGCCAATAAAGTGGAAATAAAACCACCACTTCCCAAGCGGAATTGTAATTCACACGGACGGCACACTAACAGTTACTTTGGCAAATTCTAAGCGATCCAGGACGGTGCGCAGTCCTCGGAAGTTCACTATACGTTTTTACCGCAAAATACGCGCTTTGACACGGTTCGGCTCCGACGTCGTCCGAGGCAGAGCGCGACCCGACTTTTGACAGACGTGGATCTTTCAGTGGCTTAGTGCGCAGTGAACCTTCTTACTGCCTCTCGGGCCGTATTTATATAGGTGCCGGAGCGGACGGCCGAGGGAACATCTATTGTCTATGGCTATTTGCATACTGTAGCATCCTCCGAACGACCGCATTCTCGAGCAAAAAATAAATAAATAAATAAATAAATAAAAAATGGCTCTGAGCACTATGGGACTTAACTGCTGTGGTCATCCGTCCCCTAGAACTCAGAACTACTTAAACCTAACTAACCTAAGGACATCACACACATCTATGCCTGAGGCAGGATTCGAACCTGCGACCGTAGCGGTCGCGCGGTTCCAGACTGTAACGCCTACAACCGCTCGGCCACACTGGCCGGCATTTTCGAGCACCTAATCTTAAATAATTTAATTACAAATTACTTCAGAAACTTCTTAATTTTTACTTGTTTACCGATCAGTTATTTGAAATCGCAGAAAAAGTTTCAGATTGCTAGAATGAAAACTTTGGCTTCTAGAATTTTTATAGAGGAACTAACGGTAGACCGTTACCTCTAACCATATTTTTACTAGAACTGATATCGGCTGTTATTAATACTACAACTCTCAAATTTGGTACTGCTCTATCATTTGGTATGTTTTATCATCCACTTTAACCAAAATTCTCTATAATTAAAATCAAAGTACTTAATTTACAACAACTGGGTACATTTTAGTTACAAAATTGTTTTTTACTTAATTACTCAAAAACTATAAGAGATAGCTTCACGTAGTCTTTTAGTTATTATTTTGGCTTGAAGTGAAGCTTAAAACAAATTTTCATGTTTCTAAGTCCATTATTCAGTGCCTCTGATTTTTCCTAAAAACGTTGGTTCCGGTGTTAATTTCTGTTATATGGTTTTTGAAACCGACACCACTTATTCATGAGCTCTAACTGCGCCTTCTGACCAAATTCTAGCTTTCTAGCTTCATTATTTAGCACAACTTATTTTTCTCTTAAAACGGCATTTTTACGTAATCTATTAATGTTAGAACATAAAGTCTTTGTATTTTGAACATTATAACACTAAACTATATTTTAGCAACGTTTTAAACATAAATTTTGATTTATCATTTCATTCTTAATTGTGATGCAATACTTGCGCGCTACGTGCAGATGCGTTAAGATGACGTGGCGCTGCTAGCAGTGAACTGGGATAAGTCCCGGCACACTCACTCGCCTCTTTAACTTACACATGATACAGCGTTTGCTTTGCTTCAATACATTAAGAGCCATGTCACCTGTTCAGCTGAAGAGATATGTCTCACGATAGCAAAGATGAGAAAGTGCTCATATATCTTAAGATACAAATTTTACAGCACATGTTTACAGGAGACTTCTTCTTGGTTTGATCCATATTACCACCTCTCAAAATATGGAGAGCAAAGAGCGTGCAGCAAAAGAGATTTGTTTCACAACATCAAAGATGAAGAAGTGCCTATATCTCTTCAGCTATGCACTTTAGAGCCCATGTGTACTACACCTTTTGGATTCTAGTATCGCGTACTTTCTGCTGCATGTGCATACTCCATTAATTATGAAGTACTGTGTGTATTGCTTATAATGTATTTAATTTTACATTTTGTTGTTAGATACACTTTTTTGCAATGTGAAATAATTTTAATTAATGACTATGTGAATTCTATTTTAAGCTATTCGACTTATGACGCTAGTCAGTTATATAATCCAGCACCAGTGCCCTCTTCTGGCTATAGTTACGTTTGTATTAGTATAGAACGCCTCCCAGGTCATCACTGGCACTTGTTATGTGCCTGTGTGTACAGATTGTTTGATTTTGTACTTGAATCAGAACACTTTTAATGATATGTACGGCCGCCACAACGTTACCTCACTTTTGTATTTTTAAATTTTCTGCATATTTACTCGTCAGCCAAAGGATCTTATTTTTGTCACATCAGTGTTTTTTCTCTAAGTTGTAGCTGATGTGATGATGGCAATAAGACGAAACCGGCCATTCTGAATTGTGTAATATGTGTGATCAAGACAGGAATCTATATACACTATGAGATCAAAAGTATATGGATACCTGGCTAAAAATGACTAACAAGTTCGTGGCGCCCACCGTCGGTAATGCTAGCATTCAGTATCGTGTTGGAACACCCTTAGTCTTGATGACAGCTTCCACTCTCGCAGGCATACGTTAAATCAGGTGCTGGAAGGTTTCTTGGGGAATAGCTGACCATTCTTCACGGAGTGCTGCACTGAGGAGAGGTATCGATGTCTGTCGGTAAGGCGTGGCGCGAAATCGGCATTCCAAAACATCCCAAAGGTGTTCTACAGAATTCAGGTCAGGACTCTGTGCAGGTCAGTCCATTACAGGGATGTTATTGTCGTGTAACCACTCCGCCACAGTCTGTGCATTCTGAACAGGTGCTCGATTTTGTTGAAAGATGCAGTCACCATGCACGAATTGCTCTTCAGCAATAGGAAGCAAGAAGGTTCTTAAAACATCGATGTAGGCCTCTGCTGTTATAGTGCAACGCAAAACAACAAGGGGTGCAAGCCCCCTCCATGAAAAACTCGACCACACCGTAACTCCACCGCCTCCGAATTTTACTGTTGGCACTACACACGCTGGCAGATGATGTTCACCGGGCATTCGCCATACCCACACCCTGCCATCCGATCGCCACATCGTGTACCGTGATTCATCACTCCATATAACGTTTTTCCACTATTCAATCGCCCAACTTTTACGCTCATTACACCAAGCGAGGCGTCGTTTGGCGTTTACCGGCGTGATGTGAGGCTTATGAGCAGCCGCTCGTCCATGAAATCTAAGTTTTCTCACCTCCCGCCTAAATGTCATAGTACTTGCTGTGGATTGTGATGCAGTCTGGAATTCCTGTGTGATGGTCTGGCTAGATGTCTGCCTATTACGCATTACGACCCTCTCCAACTGTCGGCGGTCTCTATCAGTCAACAGAAGAGGTCGGCATGTACGCGTCTGTGCTTAACGTGTCGCTTCACGTTTCCACTTCACTATCGCATCAGAAACCGTGGACCTAGGGATGTTTAGGAATGTGGAGATCTCGCGTACAGACGTGTGACACAAGTGGCACCCAATCATCTGACCACGTTCGAAGTCCGTGAGTTCCGCCCCATTCTTCTTTTTCACGATGTCAAATGACTACTGAGGTCGCTGATATGGAGTACCTGGGAGTAGGTGGCAGCACAATGCACCTAATATGAAAAACGTATGTTTCTGGGAGTGTCCGGATACTTTGATCACAAAGTGTGTGAAGAAGGCAGCGTCCTGACTGACTGATTCGTCATCCCTCAGCCCAAACTACTAAGAATGAAGGCTTAAGAAGGGATTTTTCAAAATTCCACGCTTAATGGGGTGAAATGGGGAATGAAAGCTTCTTTGAAAATTTGTCGCTATTGAGGCAATTTTGGTGATGGACCTACGAAAATTGGTATTTGGTTTCTCCATCAGAAATAAAGAAATACGCTATGTGATTAAAAGTATCCGGACACTCCTAAAAACATACGTTTTTCATATTAGGTGCATTGTGCTGCCACCTACTGACGGGTACTCCATGTAAGCGACCTCAGTAGTCATTAGACGTTGTGAGAGAGCAGAATGGGGCGCTCTGCGGAACTCACGAACTACAAGGTGGTCAGGTGACTGGGTGTCACTTGTGTCATACGTCTGCACGCAAGATTTCTACACTCCTAAACATTCCTAGGTCCACTGTTTCCCATGTGACAGTGAAGTGGAAACGTGAAGGGACACGTACAGCCGTAAAGCCTACAGGGCGACCTCGTCTGTTGACTGACAGAGAGCGCCGACAGTTTAAGAGGGTCGTAATGTGTAATAGGCAGACATCTATCCAGACCATCACACAGGAATTCCAGACTGCATCAGAATCTACTGCAAGTACTATGACAGTCATGTGGGAGCTGAGAACACTTGGTTTTCATGGTCGCCGGTAAATGCGAAACGACGCCTCGCTTGGTGTAAGGAGCGTAAACGTTGGACGACTGAACAGGGGAAAAACGTTGTGTGGAGTGACGTATCACGGTACACGATGTGGCGATCCAATGGCAGAGTGTGGTTACGGCGAATGCCCGGCGAACGTCATCTGCCAGCGTGTGTACTGTGTAGTGCCAACAGTAATATTCGGAGACGGTTGTGTTATGGTGTGTTGGTGGTTTTCATGGAGGGGGCTTGCACCCCGTGTTTTTTCGCGTGGCACTATAACAGCACAGCCCTTCATTGATGTTTTAAGCACCTTCTTGCTTCCCACTGTTGAATTGCAATTCGGGGATCGCGACTGCATCTTGCCAGTCGATCGAGCACCTGTTCACAACGAACGGCCTGTGGCGGAGTGGTTACACGACAATAACATCCCTGTAACCGACTGGCCTGCACAGAGTCCTGACCTGAATCCTATACAACACCTTGGAGAAGTTTTTCCAGGCTTCACCGACCGACATCGATACCTCTCCTCAGTGCAGCACTCCGTGAAGAATGGTCAGCCGTTCACCAAGAAACCTTCCAGCATCTAATTAAACGTATGCCTGCGAGAGTGGAAGCTGTCATCAAGGCTACGGGTGGGCCAACACCATACTGAATTCCAGCATTACCGATGGATGGCGCCACGAACTTGTAAGTTATTTTCAACCAGATTTCCGAAACTTTTGATCACTTAGTGTACGTGTTTCAGCATTTTTGAAAATTTAGCCCCTATGGGTTAAAATAGGGGGTGATACTTCTTTAAAAATAAATCTTTATTAAAGGACTACTAAAATATTTTTAACCCTACATTTATAAAAATTTGGTATTTCACTTTTGGTTACAATTTAAAAAATCATGTTTTATTTTCTTCAAAAATTCAATACTTAAAGGAGTGAAATAGGGGATGAAATTTTTTATGAAAATATTCCATTATGAAAGCATGTTTAATGCTAAATCTATGAAAAAGGCTTCTCACTTAAAATTTAAAAAATATACTTTCACGGTTTTAGTAAATTACACCCCTAAGGAGTTGAAATATGGCCAGACAGATTCATTTACTCATCATCGCTCATCCCACATCGCTAACGATTGAAACTTGAAATTTGGAAAGGGTGTGGGTCTTACACTGTAGGCATTTTTTAAGAACGGACTGTTCGAAATTACACTTCCACTGGGTGAAATAGGGGATGAAAGCCTTTTTGATAGTATATCGCTGTTAAGGCAATTTTGAAGCTGGAACTACGAAATCTGGTTTACGTTTTCACAGTCAGAAATAAAAAATTCGTGTTTCACTCTTTTTGAAAACTTAACCCCTAAGGGAGGGAAATAGGGAACTAAAATGTTTAAGAGAGTACTTTGTTACATAAGAATTTCCTAAATTTAAATATGTGGACATTGGTATTTGACTTCTCGGTTAGATATAGAGAAATACATCTTAGGGGATGAAAGTTTCAATGGGAACTTCACCACAAGAACGTAAAAGACTAGCTTAACAAAAACCTTAGGCTCCAACTGCAAGAATCACTTTCTGGTCAGGAGACAAAAATTTCTATGTAGATCATACGGTCTACGCGAGCAAAGCAGCGGACTCTGAGTTGATTATGTATGAAGTGCCATACGTGGTCGCTGACTCGTTTCAAGACGTTATGTCATCAATTGATTTCCTTCTTTTTTTGTAGAGTGTTCTTTTCCTTCACAGTCGTATACACAGAGGATCAGTGACCGTCTCCTGTGCTGAACTATGCAAGAAGAGATTTGTATGTGGAATGTCACCTGGCTTATATACGAAATTTTCCTTATTTTTGACAATACATAGAATAATAAAAAAAATTCGGAAGTATAGATTCGTATCAGATAGAAAAAGACTTGAAAACCAGAAGTTATGGCCGACAGTAAGTTATACTAGTTAGGGTCTGGCTTGGGAAGAAGTCTAGTGTACGACTAGTGGCTACCACAGAACTGTGCAAACGCTGACCTTACAATCTAATGGCAGTATATCGACTGACACTGTCACACACTGTTGCTCAATGTCGGTGCAGTTACTGTCTATTGCAGTCTGGGAACTGAATGTGAACACCTGTATTTTTGGTTTGACCCAACCTATAAGTACAGTGGGGTAAATGAAGAGCTGAGTAATTTTTTCAGACGTTCCAAACCACAAAAATGGTCACTGGGAAACTTCTGAGTGTGTGATTTCATGTGTTACAGAATTCCGACAAGGTAAACTGAATACAGAACAGTTAAGATAACGATGTTCAAACCGTTAGCTCCCAGCTTAGAAAACTTATGTGACAGAATGTCTGTGTGTAAATGGGAGCACGGTATACCAAGTTCAGAAAGCTGAAAGAAGTGCTATTGTACCTAATGCGCCATGGTATGCTATTCAGAGTGGTAAAGAAATTAAACGGTAGGCGTAAGTAGGTGTGCAGTAAGCTGGACCAGCACATGAGGCTTAGCCGACAGGTACCGACGCGTCTTTACGTGGAACACTTTCGTTGGGCAACTAGGGACGAAGTTACACAAAAGCATACATACAGACATTTATTATACACAGCATGGAAAAATTAGATCACATTGTTTTTTAAACTTTCATATCGTTATTTAATATAAAGATGTGCATATTATCTATGTCTCAGGTAAGCAACAGAATATCGGTGTTAACAAATTATTTTATGAGAAACTATTAATTTCAAATGTATAGAGTTTGATGTATTTTTATTCTATGTTTGACCATGATATAATATGAAAATATTTTTGTTAATGTTGAGTGAATTATCTAAAACTTTTTTTTAAATCTATTGGCTCTAGGAATGGGCTCATACAATCATATCGTCACTGGAAATGTTATACTACAGTTTGGTTTGACAGTTCCGAATATACATTAGTTTAAGTCGTATCCTGAAACGGAGTTCACAAAGGACAGATTACGACACAGAGGAAATTTTATATCCACTGTATATTGAAACTATTAATCAGGACAAAACTATAACGCCAAAACCTTGTATTGAGCTGTAAAGTAGTGCATGTCACTATGACCATGTGGAATGATAGGGAGAAAGTATGAACCAGTCTAAGAGAAATAGTGGGGGTAATGCAGGTTAAGAGAGCGGAGGAGAGCTTGTGTTTAGAATCAAAGGTTGTGGAAATTTGGCTCAAGGACACTAGTTTGCAACATTCGTTTGATTATATTTCTCAGGAGCTACTGGCCGCATTGTGCAATTTAGGAACTGTCATTTTTTGGCGAGTTCACTTCACTTTGTGACGTAGAATTTTTCTGCAAGTAGGACCATAGAGGAACTCTAAAGTTTTCGTAGAGAAATTGTGGAATTAACTGTGTGTCCCTGAATTTAAAGGGACAGTTTTAGACTGCTTTTTGTGAACTTTGCTGCCTGTTAGAGTTGCTGAGGTAGCTAGTGCCACTACTACCTTGTTATGTCTTAACGAATAAGCTGTTGAATTTCAAAGTTAATCTATGTGTCGTCAGCTCATTTGATATAATAAACCTCAGAAACATTCATTTATTTATATTGCAGTTGACCAGTTTGCGGAGAGCTCATGAACTTGTAATTTTTTTAACTTAACAACTGTTTTGCAACAGTGTGTGAAAAGTACTTAGCCAGGAATTGACAGGCCACAATCATTTCAGGTAAATCAGATCGTGCATCTATGTTCCCCTTGAAAGATAAGTTTATCAAAACAGGACGGTTCGTAGCAAGGTTACGAATAGATTTATCCTTGTTGTAGCAGTGTAGTAGTACTGGTGGTACTACCTGTAGTTGGATCCATCTGTGAACCACTTTTACAAGGACATTGGACACTTGGTATTACGGCGTAGGAACAAGAACCCTAATCGATTTATACATACAAGCATTCACATACTTACAGGTCTAATTTGACAAGAATTAAAAAACGCAAGGGCACATATTACCTATGCGTCTGTGACAGTACTGTGCACTGTTTTAGATAAAAAGCATAGCTGACTGGCCTACTTGTTGTTCCCATATAATCCATGTGTCTTATGTGTACTTGGTACAAGCGTGATTTCAGAGAGTACTTTTCTACCTCTCAAAAAATGGTGCAAATGGCTCTGAGCACTATGGGACTTAACTTCTGATGTCAGCAGTCCCCTAGAAATTAGAACTACTTAAATCTAACTAACCTACGGACATCACACACATCCATGCCCGAGGTAGGATTCGAACCTGCCACCGTAGCGGTCTCGCGGTTCCAGACTGTAGCGCCTAGAACCGCTCGGCCACTCCGGCCGGTTTCTACCTCTCAAATGTGAAGTTTCGAGGTAAGAGGACAGGGAGAGCTATCAGTATTCATGTACGCAACGGAAACTGTAAATTAACGCGATTTTGAAATCTGGCCCTATCACTCATAATTACCCCATGTGATTACTGTAAGAGCACAAATTAAAACAATAATCATACCAGGAAAAGAAATATCAAAGATGAACTATAATGCTACTCGAAGGACAAATGCTAGTGTTCACAATACAATTTATTTTAAATGAAAGCTCAGAAATTTACCAAATCAAATAAAAAAATTAATTTATTGTGGACTCAAACAGTTGTGAAATAAATGGACTTTACTAATATTGGGAAACTTCTGCCTGCTTCTGCCCAAAGTGAATAATACGATCTGATAAATGCTACACGATATGACTGACTTCGTCTGTCGAACCAAAGACTAGAAGAAGCTACTGGAATCGATTGATGGACGTGTAACCTCAGTGGAGTAACCTTTATATGTTATCCCAGCAATTTAATCTCTCCCTGCCCTAAGAAGGCAGTGCCATTGGCTATATCACCGTAGCAGAAGCTTGCTGGTGGAATGCAATGTTGATACTCGATGTAACTGCCGCTGGCGACAAAGCTGTAAACCCGCTACGTGGTGAGAACTGAAACGTAATACCTTAGGCAGCAGAGTGCTATCTATACCTGCTAAAACAAAGCCGAATCTTGTCACATCAGTGGCAGCAACATACGTAAGACACGAACTCCCAGCAGAAGGTTAAATTCAGCAACGTCTTAAGCGCAAGTGAATAACAGCAAACCGCTTCCAAGAACTGTATGCGAGACGCAAGACGACGACTCCCAACCCAACGCGGAGTAGAGTATCGTCTTTTTTCCTTACAGAAAACTAGTGTCATAAGACAGAAGTTCTGCATCGCACTGAGGCCAAAAAAGAATGCTTCTGTGCCCTTGGTGGTAAGGACAAGAAAATGATCCTGCTCTTTTGAAAGCTGAGACAGGGTCTCCCGCTCCTTCCAGAGTCGAAACACGAATCCTGCAGCCGAAACTGCCAGCTCTCCAGCTCGACTCCCTTTACCTCCCCCCTATGTATCGGCGAGCAAATCATAGCTAAGAAATCACAGTGCATACTCTCTCTCTCCTCATACTAAATGTTTCCGGCCAGTCAGATTTCCAGAAGGCACCCTCCTGCCAACGCTTTAAGCAAATGTGCCAATCCGAAACTTCCGACTTAAAATTTCACAGGAATAATTCTGGTGTACGGCCCAAACAGCAATCGGATCGAGGCGCCTGCCTGTCACCTGGCCGCTTCCAGTTCGCCAAGGTACTGTTTGAAGGGATTTGCGTCCGCGTATACACGGCCGCGGTCAGACTGCACCAGTCATTTTGGAACAACTCTCCCCATTGATACAACGTCTGTGCCCCTCGTAAGACTCGGCACCTCGGTCCTATCCGGGTCGGTGACCGTATTCATACACTGTTCAATGTTCGGCGACCGTCCAAGGCGAACGCCCCTCCAAGCACCAGCTACTGCTGCCCTGAGAACTTCGACGGACCCCTTGTCTGCACCGGCCGCGGCGTGCCGTCTCGGGCCCACAGCTCCACTAAGCTCATGCAGCCATTATATATAAGAGCCCTATTGTTGTTGTTGTTGTGGTCTTCAGTCCAAAGACTGGTTTCACACAGCTGTCCATATAACATCAGGGATAGGCTACAATCCTGTCTCACTCCCTTCCCAACCACTGCTTCCCTTTCGTTCCCTTCGACTCTTATAACTGTCATCTGGTTTCTGCACAAACTATAAACAGCCTTTTTCTCCCTCTATTATACCCTAGCCACCTTCACAATTTTAAATGGAGTATTCCAGTCAACAATGTCAAACGCTTTCTCTAAATCTACAAATGCTACAAACGTACGTTTACCTTACCTTAGTCTCTCTTGTAATATAAGTCGCAGGGTCAGTATTGCCTCGCGTGTTCCTACAGTTCTCAGAAATCGAAACTGATCTTCACCGAAGTCGGCTTCTACCAGGTTTTCCATTCGTCTGTAAAGAATTCATGTTAGTATTTCGCAACCGTGACTTATTAAACTAACAGTCCAGTAGTTTTCACACCTGTCAACACCTGCTTTCTTTGGGATTGGAATTATTATATATTTTTTGAAGTCTGAGGGTATTTCGCCTGTACCATATATCTTGCTCACGAGATGGAACAGTTTTGTCACGGCTGGCTCTCCCAAGGCTATCAATAGTTCTAACGGAATGTTGTCTGCTCCCGAGGCCTTGTGATTTACGTCCTCTTCCATTTCCATAACATTTCCCTCAAGTACATCACCCTTGTATCGACCCTTTATATATTCCATTCAACTTTTTTCTTTCCCATCTTTGCTTAATACTGGTTTTCCCACTGAGCTCTTGATATTCAAAGAGGTGATTCTCTTTTCTCCAAAGGTCTCTTTAATATTCCTGTACGCGACATCAGTCTTGCACCTAGTGATATATGCTTCTACATCCTTACATTTGTCCTCTAGCCATTCCTGCTTAGCCATTTTGCACTTCCTATCTATCTCATTTTTGAGATGAGTGTATTCTTTTTCGCCTGCTTCATTTACTGCATTTTTATACACTCCTGGAAATGGAAAAAAGAACACATTGACACCGGTGTGTCAGACCCACCATACTTGCTCCGGACATTGCGAGAGGGCTGTACAAGCAATGATCACACGCACGGCACAGCGGACACACCAGGAACCGCGGTGATGGCCGTCGAATGGCGCTAGCTGCGCAGCATTTGTGCACCGCCGCCGTCAGTGTCAGCCAGTTTGCCGTTGCATACGGAGCTCCATCGCAGTCTTTAACACTGGTAGCATGCCGCGACAGCGTGGACGTGAACCGTATGTGCAGTTGACGAACTTTGAGCGAGGGCGTATAGTGGGCATGCGGGAGGCCGGGTGGACGTACCGCCGAATTGCTCAACACGTGGGGCGTGAGGTCTCCACAGTACATCGATGTTGTCGCCAGTGGTCGGCGGAAGGTGCACGTGCCCATCGACCTGGGACCGGACCGCAGCGACGCACGGATGCTCGCCAAGACCGTAGGATCCTACGCAGTGCCGTAGGGGACCGCACCGCCACTTCCCAGCAGATTAGGGACACTGTTGCTCCTGGGGTATCGGCGAGGACCATTCGCAACCGTCTCCATGAAGCTGGGCTACGGTCCCGCACACCGTTAGGCCGTCTACCGCTCACGCCCCAACATCGTGCAGCCCGCCTCCAGTGGTGTCGCGACAGGCGTGAATGGAGGGACGAATGGAGACGTGTCGTCTTCAGCGATGAGAGTCGCTTCTGCCTTGGTGCCAATGATGGTCGTATGCGTGTTTGGCGCCGTGCAGGTGAGCGCCACAATCAGGACTGCATACGACCGAGGCACACAGGGCCAACACCCGGCATCATGGTGTGGGGAGCGATCTCCTACACTGGCCGTACACCACTGGTGATCGTCGAGGGGACACTGAATAGTACACGGTACATCCAAACCGTCATCGAACCCATCGTTCTACCATTCCTAGACCGGCAAGGGAACTTGCTGTTCCAACAGGACAATGCACGTCCGCATGTATCCCGTGCCACCCAACGTGCTCTAGAAGGTGTAAGTCAACTACCCTGGCCAGCAAGATCTCCGGATCTGTCCCCCATTGAGCATGTTTGGGACTGGATGAAGCGTCGTCTCACGCGGTCTGCACGTCCAGCACGAACGCTGGTCCAACTGAGGCGCCAGGTGGAAATGGCATGGCAAGCCGTTCCACAGGACTACATCCAGCATCTCTACGATCATCTCCACGGGAGAATAGCAGCCTGCATTGCTGCGAAAGGTGGATACACACTGTACTAGTGCCGACATTGTGCATGCTCTGTTGCCTGTGTCTATGTGCCTGTGGTTCTGTCAGTGTGATCATGTGATGTATCTGACCCCAGGAATGTGTCAATAAAGTTTCCCCTTCCTGGGACAATGAATTCACGGTGTTCTTATTTCAATTTCCAGGAGTGTATTTTGTCCTTTCATCAATCAATTTCAATATCTCTTGCGTTGTCCAAGGTTTTCTACTAGCCCTCGTCATTTTACCTACTTGATCCTTTGCTGCCTTCACTATTCCATCCGTCAGAGCTACCCACCCTTCTTCTACTGTAGTCCTTTCCCTGTTCTTTCAAGCGTTCCCAAGCGTTCCATATGAAACTCTCTACAACTTCCGGTTCTTTCAGTTTATCCAGGTCCCATCTCCTTAAATTTCTACTTTTTTGCCGTTTCTTCAGTTTTAATCTACAGTTAATGACGAATAAATTGTGGTTAGAGTCCACATCTGCCCCTGGAAATGTTTTACAATTTAAATCCTGGTTCCCAATTCTCTGTCTTACTATTACATAATCAGTCTGAAACCTTCCGGTTTCTCCAGGTTCCTTCCACGTGTATAGCTTTCTTTCATTATCCTTAAACCAAGTGTTACCTATGATTAAGTTATGCTCTGTCAAAATTCTACCACCCGGCTTCCTTTTTCATTCCTTAATCCCAGTCCATATTCACCAACTACTTTTCCTTCTCTTCCTTTCCCTACTATAGAATTCCAGTACCCCATGACAATTAAATTTTCACTTCCCTTAACCATCTGAATAACTTTTTTTATCTCATCATACATTTCTTCAATATCTTCATCATCTGCGGAGCTAGTTGTCATATAAACTTTTACTACTGTGATAGGCGTGGGCTTCCTGTCCGTCTTGGCTACAACAATGCGTTCACTATGCTGTTCGTAGTAGCTTACCCGAGTTAATTTTTTAATTTATTATTAAACCTACTCCTGCGTTACCCCTATTTTATTTTGTATTTATAACCCTATATTCACCAGGCCAGAAGTCCTGTTCCTCCTGCCACCGAACTTCACTAATACCCACTATATCTAACTTTAATCCATCCATTTCCATTTTTAAGTGTTCTAACATACCTACATACCCGCACGATTAAGAGTTCCCACATTCCACACTCCGATCCGCAGAACGCCAGTTTGGTTTCTCTTGATAACGACGTCCTCCTGAGTAGTCCCCGTCCGGAGATGCGAATGGGGGACTATTTTACCTCCGGAATACTTTACTCAAGAAGACGCCATCATCATTTAACCATACAGTAAAGCTGTATGACATCGGGAAAAATTACGTTTGTAGTTTCCCCTTGCTTTCAGCCGTTCGCAGTACCAGCACGGCAAGGCCGTTTTGGTTGAAGTTACAAGGCCAGATCAGTCAGTCATCCTGACTGTTGCCTCTGCAACTACTGAAAAGACTGCTGCCCCTCTTTAGGAACCACACGTGTCAACTGATATACCTCTGTTGTGGTTGCACCTACGGTACGGCTATCTGTATCGGTAAGGCACGCAAGCCTCCATACCGACGGCAAGGACCATGGTTCGTTATTTACCTTTAATAAGCGGTTCCAGGCCTGTCGATAGATGTCGAATCACTGTATCATCGTACGTATAGGAGTGGGACTGAATCTTTGTAAGGTGCCAAAATACTGCCATCTTACAGCTCTCCTTCCTCGTCACCCAATTCGTACTCCAAGAGGTGAATCTTATACTGTTATCTCATGCAGTAAAATATGATCCAAACATCGGATATTCCCTTAACTAGTGGTTACAAATATCCTACTAGGCACTGAGAGCAGAAGGACAGACGTATCCCATTATACCCCTCGACATACTTCCATCAATTCTCCCATGGGTAGCTGCCTCAATTATTTACGTTTAAGGTAGGGTTATCATATACATTAAATATGTCGGCTGTTTTACATAGTGCACGTTGTTTGACATTCGTCTATACAAAATCAAAAGCAAAATAATTCCTGTCAGCAAAGCAAAAGTTAGAAGAATCGGTACAAAGCATTGGTCTTTTGGTCACAACCGCAAATGGCAGCACCCTTATTCAGAAGTAAGTTCAATTCGATCTTCATTCAGCCGTCCCTAACCATATTCTATTCTAGTACAAGCTGTATTGAGGCAGTCAGATAATGATTTAAAGTAATAAATACATACAATAAATAAACACTGCGTTTAGTATACAAATTATGCAATAGCTTTTGGAGTGGTTATTCATGATATTTAATTAATTACTTTCAAAATTAAAAATGCAAGGGAAGCAGTTTCGTCAGCCTATGGCTAAATTGTTATTCATATAATAAATGAAATAACTATGTATAGAACATTATAGCGTAGCGGTGCTGGAAGTTTCCTTGTTCTTGTTCAGCGAGTGTGCGAACTACCTTATCAATTACGAAACTGGATGTGAAGGTCCAGTGCTTGTCTATGGTAATAATTTCAATGAAGCTTCATTTCATAATAATAATATCCATACCACGATCTGCCTTTACATTTACAGTTATTAAGTTGGACACATTGGAAGTGACCACTAAGTCTTAGCTCTTTCATGGATACATGGTCAAAGTGTATATTAAATTTTGGCATCACCAAGACATAAATGGATTCATGTAAGCACCACAGTGAACACAACATACAATGATTTCATCAATAATGAACAAAATTATAAAATATGGAGGTATTAATATGTAACAGCCGATATTTTCGCTGGTGTGCAACAGAATTCTCGTGAGAACACAGTGCAGTTTACAGTCGTTAAGGCACAAGCACACGCCATACACTTACATGTGAGGAGTAATATAGCACAGGATGGTTCATGGATGGGGCAAGGAAGAACCTATGCATGTGGCGACGAATGACCCTTCGACCCACGGCTCGTTGTCGATCCAACCATGGCCCCAGCACGCACCATGACCCTGGGAGAATTACCAGGACCCTCAGAATATGCAGGAACGTTAGTGAGCAAACTGCTAGTCTGATTGTCTCAGTATCATTTGTGTATTTCTCTAAACAGGCCTTGATGATGTTTAAGGTGGGGCTGCACGTAGTGTTTATGCGAATGATAATCAGGTATGATATTAATGGACCTACTAACTCTTTTTTGACAACTAGGGATATGGGTGTATATGTTTCTAGTCTCCTTTTATTCATGTTCTGTTTTTCAGGCTCTGTTTGTGTATCTTCTCTTCTTTTCTTCATGTAATCAACTTGTTGCTTCGTTAACTACTGTGAATGAAATCGGGGTGGGGGTGGTTGCAATACTGTAGGTTTTCTTTTCTGGATAGTTTTTGCACAGGGTTATTTTTGTGAAGCGAGTCATTGTGTGTGGTTGCAGATCCTCAGAAGATGATCCAAGCTATCAGTGAATGTTAGAAAATTGTTCCAGTGATGTGACTCCCTGTCCTAATAACGACTGTTAGGTAGAATACGAAGCCGGCCCAGCACGTGTCAGGCTACTTCCCACTAGCGGCCCACGCATCGGTTTCAGGAACCGTGTAATCCTTGAACACCCACCTCTCGTTACAGCCCAGTAGAGGACCTGCGAGCCAGCTCTCCGTGATGCTCCGTCGTTAACCCAACCATCGTATCAATGGCCCAGCTACGCCAATCAGTTCCACTTCCCTCAGTTGCAGCCGCACTCGAGGTCACGTTTAGCCAGCTTTTGTGTGTGCGTGTCTTTCGTGCGCCGTCTGTCTCCCGCGTGACAGAATACTGCCCTTCATGACCTGGACTCATTGGACGTAAACAGATTTCATCGAGCGAGACAAAGGATACAATGACATACATACATAAATCACAAAACAATATTTAAATCAATATTTTATAAATTTATTTAAAAAATGAGACACTCAGCTTCTTTTGGATAATTGAATGTAACAACAAATTGTTATAAAATGTTTACAGTTTCAGTTCTCAAAGTTGCATGTAAGTGTAAATAAATTATAATCTATTTCCACAGAAAAACTACATTCCTCAGTACAAGAACTTTTTCAACCCGTTCGCAAGAAGGGAAGGAAATACTTATCAGACATGCATATTTCTATATGACAAGGAAAAACTTTCACCAGACATACAATACCCGGTTAGTAACTACGTCATTATACTGATCAATCACATATTACTGCCTCACCTGGCGTACAACAACTTGTTCCAGTTGGAGGAATATCATCTCCTTAAGACTCGAGGTCGCCCAATCTCACGTCACCTCTGTTGGCTGTTGACGTTGTGGTGACAGCATCTCACAACAAGACAAAAATATGCGATTGTGCAACGGCATATGGAAATGAAGTGATCGTGGACATCTTATACCACTATGTGTTTGCTTCTCGAGCTCCGCTATCTTGATATAGGATGCATTAAATACACAGTAATTGGGTTGCAAGCCCAATACGTACTTTCTCTTCGGTACTGTTTCTCTTTTTTCTTTTTATATAAATATCAGTGGTGATATCTGCGCGACGTTCATGCTGATATTATCCCCTCCTCTTCGTACTGAATATCGTGATTCTTTATTGGTGCTGGAGTCCCGATAGTGGTCTTAACAGCCACGTAATATTACCTGCAAGATGATTCCTGTAAAATATAATTCCATTATTACATCATGTACATCATACTTGCTCATTATCATGAGTGTCATTGCCACTAATCTCGATATTTGCCCTCTGCATTACGTTGGATGTATATTCGGCACTCCCTTCCTCCTCAGGAATTGTAGAAACATAAGCGCTCTCTCATTTTAAAGATCTCACATGTCATTACCTTGGATTCCATACGACGTCCTTTAATCAAACAAAAAGCTCATCCATACGATAACGGTGTGTCCACACACCTCTGTGCAGAGCAGTACCATCACTCCAAGTCTCACGTCCCTTCCGAGGGACACAAAGTAAAATGACATCTTCACTCAACATAGCGGAGCGCTAATACGTCATTAAGCAAAGCAGGCCACCTGCAGCGTCTCTCATCCTGTCCATTGGAGACGAAATAAAACAAATATCAGTTACACAGCCACGAGACCTCAAGTAAGTGGCACTTCACTCCCTTGTGACCCCATATACTTAACATGTAAAATTATTTCACTTTTTCTCATAAGGTACAGTTTCAAACAGTCCATGACTATAATATAACTCATCCTGCCACAATTTATTCATGTGTTTACCTTTTTCAAGTACCCTGAACTTTCGGTAGCTAATATTTACAACATGATTTTATGCTCAAATGTATTTCCAGAGTGGTTAACACATACCCATAAACATTATTACTTAATCTTATGTTTAACTTACTTAATATCTATACAGTATTTATATACTCTACGGTGCGTCTCTTTCAAGACACGTATTCACTCCACAAATGGCTTGACATGGCTTGTATGGTAAACCTCTAGCGACTTCCTGTTTGGATTGATTCAAATGACTCTGAGCACTATGGGACTTAACATCTATGGTCATCAGTCCTGGATTGATTCAACTTCAACCGTGTTCACGTGTGTTATCCACCACTCTCACAGGGCCATTATAGAGTTACGAAGAATTTGTGACAAACCTCTTTTGTTTGTTGGACAACCAGTGCATCCGGATCAACACCTTTTACCCAAAAACAAATTTCGACACTCGTATCTTCTGATCTGCAAGTGCTTCGTGTTTTTGTTCTCTGAGCTGAATGTTCCGTGGCACCTCCTCCACGGCAACCTAATGCTATCGGCGCGCTCTCGGAAGGTGTGCAGTCCACCGTATCATGTCAGTTGGTTGCTTGTTTCTCAAGAACTTTGTAGGAGGTAACAGGGAGGTTAGGGGCTATGTCGGGTTTCATTTACAACGTCCTGAAACTCTTTCAGGAAGGCAGCCCAGGTGGCATTCTTCCCACAGTGCAAGTGGCAAACATGTCCTTGGCCTTTCATCATTCTCTCTGAGGGATTCAAGCTAGGATGGAAGCGTGAGACAAAGACTGGCTTTATCTTATGCCTCTTTAGTGTCCTTTTCCATATGTCCGATTTGTACTGTGGTCCATTATCCAAGAGTATACAATCTACCGGTTCCCACATTAGCTAAGAAGTGAATCCAGAGCGTCTTACTAACGCTGAGGTCAGTGGCTCTTTGAAGTGATGTCAGAGTGACAAACTACAATGTGAGTTCGAGTACCACCACTAAGTATTTGAACCTTCAAGTGGTTAGTAGCGGTCCCTCAAATCAGTTGCTGCTATTTGTCGCAATTTCTGTGGTATAATAGGATAAAGAGTTGCTTGCATACCCACTGTTGTAGTTTTAAACTTTTTGCACTTTTTCCACCTTCGAGATCCGTCTTTCCTTGTTTTTAAAATGGCACATACTCTTAAGCTTCAAAAGGCATTTCTGAGCTCCAAAATGAGTGTGGCTCAGGTAGATATACCAATATGATTGTTAATTATTTCCTCCAGTATACATAAAACTCACAATGATTCATGTATACTCGCCCTGTAGAAAAAAATTCCCTTTATCACGAGGTACTGTGCTCTTATTCTGGTTTCTCTTCGGTCCTTCCACCTTTCTTTCAATTTGAGCAAGGTAGGGTCCTCGTTCAGTTCATTCCTAGTAATGTCAGTAGTATGAAATTCCCAAATGCGACCTTCCTCACGTAAGACAATGAAAAATGTTCCTCTTCTGACCAGTCTGTTGAATCCTCAGTTAATCCAGTTAGTAACTGAGAAAGCACGTCAACTATGATGTTAGTCAGTCCAGAGACATGTATAATGGTGAAGTTGTACTCCTGGAACAGCATGACCCACCGAGAAATTCTCCCATGTTTCAGTTTTGCGGTTAGGGGGAACTACAGGACTTTGTGGTCTGTATACACACTCGTTTTGCGACCGAACAGGAAGCATCTAAATTTTTTGAGCCCCCATACTATTGCCAGTGCTTCTGACTGAGTTATAGATTAATTCTTTGCACTTTGGGACAGTATACTGCTCCCAAATACTATTGTTTTGTGTACCCTTTGTCTGTCCTTTTCATATTCTTGGAAGATCATAACTCCCAAACCAGATTTTGCACTGTCTGTGGCCATACAGAAATCTTGCGATAGGTTCAGGTGTGACAGAATGAGTGCAGAATTTAGACCTTCAATCTCGCAGTTCTTTCCAGGTTGGAACTGATACCTTCTGCTGATATGACATGCCCCATGAAGCTTACTCGGCTGGTCCCAAAACTAGATTTTGCGATGTTGGCAGTCACCTCGTATTCTTTAAACCTGCTCGAAACCTCTACCAGTACAACACTGTGTTTCTCATATGATCTTTCAGCAATCAGTACTTCATCGACATAACACGTTACTTTCTCTTTCAATTCGTCGTTCAGAATCCTTCCTAACCCTCTAAGAAACGCTGCTGACGATATTGTTAAAGCAAAAGGAAGTCTTAAGAACTGAAAGCACCTTTCGAATGCTATCAATGCAATGTATTTTCTGCATTCCAGATCGAGTTCAATCTGCCAAAAGCTCTGTCTCAAGTGTAGTGATGAGAATACTGAAACACCATGGGACCTCTGTAACAGTTCCTCCAGTCTCTCTGGACGATCTGTCTCTGGCACGATGATGGTATTTATTTGTCACGAGCTTAATACCAAGCGGATACTTCCATCCTTTTTGTGCACCATCATCAGGGGGCTGTTATGTATTTATTTAGTAAGCTCAATAACTGTGTCATCTAACATTTGACGAAGCTCTGGGAGGACCTTTTCCAAATAAGACCAAGGGATGGTGTAGGACGTTACACAGAAAGATGAGTGTTGCTTCGCTTCAAATTTGCACTGATATCCTTTAATAGACCCATGTTTTGCCAAGAAAACCTACACATTTTTCCTAAGTGCTAATTCTAGCCCTCCCCTATCTTACATGTTTTCAATCTCCTCCATTGTCTTCCACATGATATTCACGTTTTCCTTGATTTGATAATCGTTATGTTTCGTGAACTGCAGCTTCAGGCAGATAGCCAGAATCTGGGCCTTTATTGGTTGTTCATAGGATCGAATTTTGATCTTATTTGTCTTCCCCAGAGTCAACTCCCCACGTCCAGTATCTACTATGCTCTCTGCTCAGATAGAAAGTCTATTCCAATTATGATGTCAGCAGTTAGTTAACGGACAATGAATAGATTCGCAGACAGGTTTCCTCTCTGCCTATTATCTGCCTTGATACTAGGTTTGCTCTTTCTTCAGTCTCGACATGGTGTAAGCTAACATGTCCAAATTCTGTTCTCTGTTCACTGCTACTGCTCCCACTGGTAACGTGTCCAGCAGTTCGTCGCAAGCGGCTGGAATTATTTACTGCAGAGGCATCGTTGCAGCACCGCGCGCTCCTTCTTTGCACCGCATCCCGGTTCTATGCAGACTCGCGGTCCACGCTAATCCCAAAGATCCTGTGTTCTACTCGAACATTTTGTAGATGAAGCTGTTCTGATACTCTACTATCGGAGATCAGGCTTCTGACAGTGGGAACAAGACTTGGCTGCCGTGAACTCGCACTTGTTTTCTTCAGTGTCCGCCGTCTGTACGTTACTTTCCATCTCTCTTTCGGTAGGAGTACTCTGCCTAGTCCTCCATTTGACTTCTGACGATAGTTGCTTGACATCAGTCTCTATTCACTCTTTAGAACTGGACAGCTCAGCCCTCAAGGTGTCATTATTTGCAGTTTTACTCTTTCGTAACTCAGTTTCCTCCATCCTCTTTATTCGCATTTGTAATGTTGGCAGTACACTCTTTCCAACCTTCGTGGTCTTGAGTATCTCTTCCCGCATTTCGCGAACAATGCATTTGGCACCTCTTGCTATCAGTTTCTCCTCGTTCACTGGTCTCTTTGCATCTGCAATATCTCGCTCGAGTTTCGTGCAGAGTGCCTTTACTTCATCCTTGACTTCGTGTTTCTCACTTTTGATTGCTTGACCTCCCCCTCTAGTTCGGCATTTGCCTTAATGATCTCGTTTCGTGTTCGGTACTGAACTATTTGATTTCGTTCCGTACTTCTGTACTGACCTTTTCGATTTTGTTCTCTGTTTCGGTACTGACTTTAATCATCTTTGCAGGTAGACGTTCAAGATATTGGAGAATGCTCGACACCTCTTTCCGTAATCTTGTAGTCCTCCGTGTACACTTGCTTAGGATATCCTTCCATCTTCCATTCGCAAATCTATGCCTATAAAATTCATCTCTGCGTGTGTCTATCGGACTGTTGCATGCTGATGTACACGACGGTGGTCTTCTGCAACTATGAATAGTAGCATTCTGTCTAATTTGGCTCCTGATATCATAATTTCGTTTGCTTTTCATCTTGGCTGGCAAATGACAGCCAAACGCTTGTCCAAACTGCTCGTCTTCACAAAGTTCTATCTGATTAATGTCCTCCTCACCGGTTCTAAGATCTGTTTGGAATTCTACCTCGCGAGTCATCCCATAGACTTTCCTTACTGCCACGTGTGTCTTCCATTTCGCTACCGTTGCTACAGCTTTTTTGCTGCGTATTGCACATTACGACCCTCTTCAACTGTCGGCGGTCCCTGTCAGTCAACAGACGAGGGGGCCTGTACGCTTTTGTGCTGTACGTGTCCCTTCACGTTTCCACTTCACTATCACATATGAAGCAGTGGACCTAGGGACGTTTAGGAGTGTGAAAATCTTGCGTACAGACGTATGACACAAGTGACTTACAATCACCTGACAATGTTCGAAGTCCGTGAGTTCCGCGGAGCGCCCCATTCTGCTCTCTCACGATGTCTAATGACTGCTGAGGTCGCTGATATGGAGTACCTGGCAGTAGGTGACAGCAAAATGCAACTAATATGAAAAACGTAAGTTTTTGGGGGTGTCCGGCTACTTTTGATCACATAGTGTATCTGTTCTAATACCAAATGTCGTTAGCGTTGGTTTAACAAACTCGTGTCAGTTGTATAATTCGTGAGTGCAGGTGATTAATTGATTATTATGGTTTGAGCAAAGCGACCACTTGTGTCTTTATTTCGCGAATTAGACGAAAAACAGTAATCAAGCAGGACTTACGAAACAAAGTGAGCCTATGAAGATAAACGATTCACACCACACTCAGACGTTATAGTAGTTTGATGGGCAACAAAACAGGAAATTTCTTGGGCCACAGCATGCTCTCTAACAGATAATTCCTATTGTTACACATGTATTTTGTTTGATGACTCTGAGATTCAAAATGCATGGATGTCAGCATCTTTCGGAGTATTTGTGACAAAAAATACTAACGGAAAAGCCGAGAAACGTTAGAGTTCATGTAAGCGCCCTCTGTATTAAGAGAGTGTTCAGTTGCTAGGTCATGGACGAACTGAACCTTTAATTGATGAGGGAGTCCAACTTCTAGGTATAAAACATATTCTTAATTCGATTATGACACAAAATAGATTCGCAAATGAAAGGCTTAGTAATACTGTCTGTTTCTTGGGGAAGCAAGAGCTTGCATACAGAGAACACTCTGAAGATGAAAGTTTCGACAACAAGGGGAATTACCTTGAATTATTGGAACTTTTGTGTAGACAAGAACAGATTATTCGTGATCACTTGTAGGGGCCTTCTGGGATCAAAGGAAGATCAGCTACAGCTGAAAACTAATCAATTGAATATGTTACAGTGGTCATTTGAAGATTTTTTGTTTTCAATGTTTCTAGTGAGAAAACTGCTCATGATTTATCAGAAATTGTACTCAATGCTCTTTATCTTTTTTTAAAGATTTACTAATAAAATAGTGAGCTAAACGTGGCTAAACACGGCAAGTGGCAAGAAATATCAAAAGCAATTAATGATGCAGCACACAAAACATTTGGGTCAATAAAAAATAAAAGGAAAATATAGTGGGATGAAGTATACAAAGAAGCCATAGCATAGAGGGATAAACAATGGGAAAAACTGTATGTCAAAGAAATTGAAGATTATGTTCAATTTAAACAACAATGAAAGGAAACAGCGAGGTTAAACAAAAATATCAAACATGCCTTTGAAATGGAAAAACTTTCGGAAATAGACCAAGCCTTTGTGAAAAATAATACCCGTGACTTTTATCAAACTTTTAAGAACGAAGTAAAGCCAACGGCCTTGTCGCAGTGGTAACACCGGTTCCCGTCAGATCACCGAAGTTAAGCGCTGTCGGGCTCGGCTAGCACTTGGAGGGGTGACCATCCGGTGTGCCGAGCGCTGTTGGCAAGCGAGGAGCTTGAGGCAAACTGAGGAGCTACTTGATTGAGAAGTAGCGGCTCCGGTCCCGGAAACTGACATACCGCTGGGAGAGCTGTGTGCTGACCACATCCCCTCCATATCCGCATCAGGTGACGCCTGTGGGCTGACGATGACACGGCGACGGGTCACTCCGTTGGGCCTTCGTTTAAGAACGAATTAAAGGCGTACCAAACTCCAAATGTCTGTTTCAAAAATGAAAACGGTGGAACTGTTTTAAGCAATACTCAGAATATTGAAATAGAAGTAAGGTATTTTCATCAGCTTCTAAACTGTGCTGAACCAAGTCATAGATTGGAATTTTCAAGTGTTAATGAAAATTGGGAGGAAGATTTACCAACTACTATAGAAGAAATTGAAGAAGTAATTAAAACCCTCCAAAAGAGCAAAGCTAGTTAAGAAAATACAATTACGGCTGAACTTCTGACGTGGTCCTTGCCAAATATTGCAAATGAGCTAAATTCAGTATTTGAAGAAATCTGGAAAACAGAAAAAATTCGGAAGCAATGGAAAGTTGCCTTGATACATCCACTCCACAAAAAAAGGTAATAAACAGCATGTAAAGAACGACAGAGGAATCTCTTTACTGCCAGTAGCGTGTAAAGTATTTTCCAAGATTTTATTAAGCAAAATAACAACAACACGAGACAGTCATTTAGGTGAATATCAAGGTGGTTATAGGAATGAAGGTCATGCGCAGAACAAATATTTAATTTCAAGTCAGTATATCGCCAAACATTAATTAATTTAAAGGACATTGTAGTTAGGCTTGTTAATTTCAAATAGGTCTTTGATTCTGTTGATAGGGAAACTGAAGATAAAAAAATTCAAGAATTTGGCGTAAGGTCTAAACTGTTAAAGCTAATCAGCAGACACAGATACTGTCTGTAAATTAAATTTATGGGACAAATTTCACAATCTTTCAAAACAAAAACAGGTGTTCGACATGGTGATGGCCTATCCAAATTCTTTTCAATAGTGTGTTGGAGAAAACAGTGAGAATCTGTAACGAAAACGTATTGAGCTGAACATTTCACCTCTAAGGTTAGGAAGAGGAGGCAAGTGATGAAAATAAGCTGACTTGAATTTCCAGATGATTTTGCTATACTTTCCAAAAATGTGGCTTCTGCTATAACACAAAGAAGTCTCCTGAAAGAAATAGCCGGCAGAACTGGCTTAAGAACTTCTGCAGAAAAAAAGAATTTTTTTAGCTAACGTTAAGGATGCTTCAAAATTCCTGGAAGAAGATATTATTTGCAATAGAGGAAAGGTTGTATAAAATAAGGAGAGCATATAGTATCACCAAAGACCACTACAATAAAAATTTGATACCCAAAAATGCAAAAATAAGGCATTACAACACAGTAGTGAAGTCAGAAGGCCTATATGGAAGCGAATGCCAAACATTAAACTACAATGTAGATAAATTAGAAGTGCTAGAGAGACGAATTATAAGGAAAACATTGGGGCGACAAAACACAGCAGAAAGTTTGAAGTTACGAAGTAATGCTGAAATATACCGAAATATAGAAAATATTTCGAATGGACATTTATTTCGAGTACAAGACAGTAGATTAGCTAACAAGATTTTCAAATTTTTGTGGGATAGGAACTTCACACCAAGCTGGGTCAACGAAGTAAAAAAGGATTTAGAAAGAAACAATATAACAGAGGATAAACATCAGGGAAGACTTTCGGGAAAAAGTATGGAAAATGGAAGCATTCCAAGGCGGCGTAGCTTAAAACAGTGGTTTAATATGATCTGAAGACAGAAAAAAAACAGATGAAAGCATACTGGAAGAAAAGAAGAAAACAAAGAACGATGAACTGAAATTGGAAAGCGATCCTAAGATGAAAAAAAAATTGCAGCCTTGTCGAAATATCGCAGTTGTTTAACATTTTATCTGAGGGTATTCCTTCAAGTTGTTTGAATACATGTCTGACTCCTGACTACTCCTCTTGGAGTGAATTGCGCCGAAAGTGTTCTGATCCTTCACACAAAGCGCTACATAACTACTTTAGGTACGAAAACTCAATCCATATTAAATTTTTTGTAACTTTTACAAACGAGGTAAACAATTGATATTTAATCTGATGACAAAGATCTATCGTAACATTACAATCGTTAAATATTATCTATATAATAGTGCCTAGCAACTATTACAGGAATCTAATCAATGATACTTTTGCTTCCACTTCTTGAAAGATAGCCTGGGCATAGCTGTTTCGACTTATTCGGCTCACTGTTTTGGGACTGATGATCTCACGTATCTTCTGCACAAGTGGCTTTCATTCCGACATACTATCCACAACGGTGATTGGTGTAATTATTTGAAAATACAGCCTTTCATTCTGTCGAAATTTCGCCTTATCGATCAAAGAGCCACCGGCTGAAGAACCTGTAACAAACTTCTGTAGGCAATGACACCTAAATGTATAGAAATTTTCCTAAGTACCATGAATGACAATGCAGCAAACCAGAATGGTCCCAACCCTATATACAACAATTACTTTTCTTGTGATCATCATCCACTGTAATTGTACTTCTCCAACTACCCGTTCACTGCAAACGAGCTGTTACACTGTTATTATTATTATCATATTGTCGTTATCATTTTTATTCTTTAACATTTTACCATCCTGCTGTCACGTTTCTCCATAAGTAGCGTTTTATCTTTTACGTAATAGCATACATGTAAATTATTACCGCTATTTTGAGAATGTCCAATTCTACTTCAAATTTACGAGGACAACTGGCTCTGCCATTGTAAAAGATTTAAGTAATTGACAATTTACTGCAACGCAGTCCTAAAACAGCAGCAGGCTATGAGTAGCCGCTCGTTATTTAAGTCTCAAAACGAGTAATGCGCTATGAGTATGCAGTGGCAGTGCGCTACGGGGACACTCTCCACGTAATTTGGTACAAGTCGCAATGGAAATTCTTTTCTTTCGCTTAGCTCCGTTTATATATTGTTCCATTACGTAAGCCGGTTTCCGGTATATTTTGCATAGAAACGAGCTGCAGACGCTGCAAGTGAAATTCGAGGAAGTTGTGTTTAAGGGGCAAGCGGCTGGCCTGGTCGCATTTCGTCTTTTAAATACCCTGACTACTTCCACCAAGCTTGTTTCCTTTACAACATCAAATTCATTTTGCATACGTAACACAGTTCTCTAATTCACTTGCGTTATTGGAGGATCTCTTCTAAGGAATACGTTAAAAAGTCAGTGCAAACGGGGCGAATCTTTCTCTGTCAGAGAAAGAAATTCAGAGTCACTACGTAGTAATTCATCAATGACATTTTTAACTGGATGCAGATATCTGTTATCTTATAACTAGAGCTGAGATATTCCCTGTATCTTAATACTAAAAAGGCCTTCTAGTTGTGAGTTAACAAGCATTGCCCTCTCATTTAAATATATGGCCGAAAGGGTCAGCCTACAGGAATTGTGAAACCAAGTCTGTCGTCCAGGACCGCGTGCCACAAAGGGCACAGATTCATCACGAAATGGGGACACTCATAGCCGTCTATTGTCTGTTGAGGCCTAAGCGCTGTAGTGTGCGTGTGAGGCATAGGAGAACCTACGTCATAGGGAAACCCAGTAGAACTATTTTGTGGCCAAGGAGACGTAGCAGTGTTAAATGTGGCAGACCTAAGATTGGACATAAAGGGAAACATTTATGAAAACTATTTAATTCAGTAGTATTGCAGGGAATCAAGGCACAGTAATTTTAATATGCCATCCTTCATAAATTTTCATGGTGATCCTAAGAAAACTTGAATATTGATCATATCTATAGTAGTTTAGGATTTACTATTAAAGTCAAATTAACAAGTTTTGTAACAAAGACCTGAATGCTAAAGTCTGAACGCATTGGTCGATCTTTACGATCGATATTTCATATAGAAGAGAATCATTAAAATGACAAACGTTGTAAATATCAACTCTGTGACTTTATTTGTTTAAAAGATATAGTAAATTTAAACTATCGGTATTTTCAGTTAAGGATCAGATCATCATTTCCTCCACACAAAACACATTGAACGATGACAGCATGACACGCTACTGAATCATTAGGTAATAGAACATTTGTTGCAAGGTTTAGTGCATAGTAGTTACTTTTGTTCTTTATTCATTTATCAGAAAGCACATTGGTGCAAGACTACTGGCCGTGGCATTCAAAGCTAAAAAGGAAATTTTATTGGTTTTACGTAAAAGAATTTAACTTTTATTATGTAATGGATAGTATTGTTACTTTATTTAGAACGTGAAAGTAGTCAAGCTTTGATTATTTAAACATGTAAAAATTTAAAATAACGTAGAATAAGCTGTAGCCAATCAGATGGACAGTTTCAGGAAAGGGATTGCTCTAGTCAGTTGAGCGAGGATATTCGGCCGCGTACGGGCAGAGAGAGTGCTGGTGCGGACGCGAAAGCAGACAGTTCGGCTAGAGACACCAAAGGGTACTGTTCGGATTGAGACACGAAAGCGGACAGCCGGTGAAACGACTTAGAAAATTTCGCGTTGTGTGGTATCGCGGGACCTAATATCTGAGCGGAGAGCAGCTGCGCGCCTGGTGTGACCTCTAACTTTTCGTGTGGAGTGTTGGACTTGTGTTTCGCGATGAGATTGTGAATGATCGAACTGTGTCAAATGGATATGAAACAAAAGCTCTAAATACGACCACTTTCGCCATTAGTTTTATTTCTGAATAAACGTTATTCTAACCAAATCGCTACTGTGTGGCCTACATCATTTATGGGTCGTTAATTTAGTTCCCGATATTATTATTACTATTATTATCGGTTCTATTAACTTGCTATTTCGCAAACTTGCCGTCAGCCAGGTTATTTAACCAAAGGGTCACAAGTGTCTAATTTAGGGCGTGTAATGCGACACGTGTGGTTCAACCCCTAGACGAGTTTGAGCCAAGACATTTCGATGAAGGGAAACCGCATGTGAGCCCGAACATCTTTGAGGCTGTTAGTTTGCACAGTGCAGCGCAATTTCTTTAACAGATGCTTGAGGCGATGTAAAAATCTTGTGCAGATCATGATTGTATTTGATCCTTTAGTGCTTCAAATCTACCGTCATCGACATATTAATTGCTTATTACGCTATAATCGCTGGTGGAATTGCATGACATAAAAATTTGAACTAAAGATACTATAATTTTTCTCCCTGTGCGACCCTCCTATCGGTACTACAAGGGAATTTTAGTTTACCATCTGTCTTCGAATAACATAAGTTTTTAAATTGTTTTCACTTAAGCCTGTTTATTTATTTTTAATAAAAATATGACATTGTGAGGTAACGGGCGAGTTGTGGCCCCCTGAAAATATTCTAAGTTCGGAGTTGGCGTGGCAGCGCTGGGGCCTCTCGGCAGTCCGTGGCTCGTCGGCGGCAGCGTGGTTCTGAACGTTAACCGGGGTCCAGGCCGACCGCGTGGCTGGGAATTCCATGGTGATGCTGTGTCGATGAAGGAGACATGCCGGGAGTGCCAAAGATGGCGAACTTTATGAAACCTTATTGGCAAATATTTCACAATTCCTATAGAAATTAAGAGTAGCCAGATCAATCATGATACCTCAGAAAGAAACATGTACATTACCATTATTTGCACTACGATTCTGACGGCGTAATCAGATTTTCAATATCTTTATTACTTTAAAGTTTAGTATCTGATGATAAATTATACAAGTAACACCCAGCATCGAATTTCCAAAATCCAAACACTCACTCCGATTCTGTCGATCGACGTGTCTTTAGAAAGCTATTAGCGCAAACCTACATTGTTGTAAATTACAGGCATGTAATTTGAATAGTACATGAGTTATTGGAGGTCAAAGTGGCCGATTACTATCGATCGCGTCAGGCCATAAATACTCCACAGTTACACGAAAAAATGGTAGCAGCATGCTTATAAATATATTTATTCATCATGTCTTTGTTTATATCTGACATATACTATTCATGAAGAAATTAATCAATTATTTACTGTTTTTTAGAAAGCATAGTGACATTAGGCTACTGGCTTACTTCTGTTCTATTCCTTTGATATATGTTTATTTAATTTGTTTATGTATTTAATAACGTGTGTTAGACCGTGTTTATGGTCCAGCCGTAGGAATATTTATTTAATTTCAAGTTATTTAAATGTAAATCCAGTATTTAGAATGTGTTTCATTGTGTTTGTGAGTGTGCGTTGGCTTGGAGACAGGGCGGGAGCACTCTAGCCAATCACAGCGATCATTCCAAAAAGGACATTAGGAGAAACTGTATGGAAGCGGAGGAGGAGGATCGTTTTGAGAGAGGACAGGGGAGTTCTGGACACTGTGGCAGAAGACACGAGAAAGAGTACTGGACAGTATGGCGCGACGGACGCACGGCCGCTGGAACGCGAGAATGAAATACTCGCAACAACTCTCATATCTCCTAAACCGCTCGAGACATGGAAACGAAAGTTTGGCGAGTGACAGCACACAAGGAGGAGAGTGTTTCGCCAATTCTTAAACACATGGAACTTTCTTATCTATGGCGATATACCAGTATTTATACTTCCCTTTTTATTTATTTTACTCCAGAGACTGGAATTTTTTAAGAGTTATCGACAGCTACCGAATCAAGAGCTTCCTAGTATGAAAATAAACACGAAATTTCTTCTTTTATGGACGGCCGTTGTGGCTGAGCGGTTCTAGGCGCTTCAGTCTGGAACCGCGCGACCGCTACGGTCGCAGGTTCGAATCCTGCCTCGGGCATGGATGTGTGTGATGTCCTTAGGTTAGTTAGGTTTAAGTAGTTCTAAGTGCTAGGGGATTGATGACCTCAGATATTAAGTCCCACAGTGCTCAGAGCCATTTGAACCATTTTCTTCTATCATGTTACTGCAAAACGACACTATGAGGTTTTTCGTAAGCTGTTGAGCTCTGTGATTGCCAATTACTTGTTCAATGAGGCACTTCGTTTCGGAATTCTGTCGCAATAGCTGCTGTGAGATGAGTTTGGCAAATTACACTGTGACAAAGCAAGTACAATTAAACCAGTCACCAAGAGAAATGTGGCCGTTACTCACAAACGGTGATGCTTCTTTGAATGAGAAAAGTTACCAACGCACGCAAAAATAGATTATCAATTCTGTTGGAATTTTGGTGGAATCCCCGTACCCACCGTATTTTTAACAACGAGCGTCTGGAATGGAAACTTAACAAAGGATTTTATTCCTTCACAATGGTCAGTGTATTGTCAGCAGCGGAGGATAATGCGCGCGACAGGAATGCACAAGCTAGCCATGTGTGCCTTGTGAGTTGGAGTTCGAAAAACATTGTCATGAAAGTAGATCTGCCTTTGTCAGCAGTAAATTTCAACAAATTAAATGTATCTAATCATAACACTCTTTTAGGATATTCCTAGTTTCGTAATAATACCGACCATTTTCTTCATTTGTGTAGCCTGTTGTATAATTAGTTTATTAATGCTGATAATATGCATGCAACAATTAAAATGATTTTTCTAATCACGGCGAACCAATTAAAACATGGTTATTTCTGACTGCTTTTCCACTGTTTCTAGCTTGCAGTGGAAATGTGATGTTCACATGCATGTAGTACAGTGTGTCTTATTACATTATTACATCCATATTAGAGTAATCACAGTGAGACTTCTATACTTCAGATCTTCGACGCTTTTTACCAGGAGCACGAAGGGATCACACCTGTGGAGATTATCGCTTTCTAAATTTTTGTAGCAGATCGTACAGATACACCAGCATACTAGGCAGCGAGAAGATAACTTTGTTTTACTTTCCTACCTTGATTCTTAATCACATGATTTTATAATATTCCTTAGTTCCTTATTCACTACCCTCTGTCCCTTCTTGCGATCTGAAAACATCGCGGAGGCATATGATACAATTCCAGTACTGAAGTATGCATTTTTCTTGGCAGATGAAAAACAAAACAAAACTATACAGTTATAAATAACAGAAAAGTATAATGTACTAACGAAGAATGCTGGAGCGCTTAAGTGGCGAAAAACGAAACACTACCCAAAGGCAATAAAATTTAGTATACAGTAAGGCAAAATTTATCGTATGGGCAATGCTATCACTGCTCATATGCGCCGTTCCGAAGTGAGCATATGGCCGAGCTACTTTTCCGCTCCCCGCCTCAAATTTCCCACGGCGCTAGCGAGGCACGCGCGACGCGCGGCGCGAGAAACTGTGCCTCAACCACAACGCCGCGCGACCTGGCGCAGGCGTGTGTCGCGTCCCCGTCGCGTCGCGTAGCAATTTTCGCGGTCCCATTTGAATCAGTGAAGTTACAAAAACGCGCGCTGCGCTGCGTCGCGCCCCACGTGCTATACGCGTCTCAATTTGCGCCCTTAGAGAGTGGAGCAGTTTGCGAGTGGTCTCGGGAGACAGAAATATTTCTTAGTGACTACTTGTGCACTTGTGAGGTTTTCATGGCTTCTGCAGTGAAGACATAGTATGCGTTTAGAAGTGAACATCTCGCGAGCTATGTTGTTGATCATAACTAATTATGTGAAGTAGGAATCTATTGTTTCTCTGTTACTCAACTTATATTTTATTTAATTGCTGGACCATCAACACCAATACGTGTTTTATACACTACTAGCCTTTAAAATTGCTACACCACGAAGATGGCGTGCTACAGAGGTGAAATTTAACCGACATGAAGAAGATGCTGTGATATGCACATGATTAGCTTTTCAGAGCATTCACACAAGGCTGGTGCCGGTGGCGACGCCTACAACGTGCTCATATGAGGAAAGTTTCCAACCGATTTCTCATACACAAACAGCAGTTGACCGGCGTTGCCTGGTGAAACGCTGTTGTGAAGCCTCGTGTAAGGAGGAGAAATGCGTACCATCACGTTTCCGACTTTGATAAAGTCCGGATTGTAGCCTATCCCGATTGCGGTTTATTGTATCGCGACATTGCTGCTCGCATAGGTCGAGATCCAATGACTGTTAGCAGAATATGGAATCGGTGGGTTCAGGAGGGTAATACGGAACGCCGTGCTGGATCCAACGCCCTCGTATCACTAGCAGTCGAGATGACAGGCATCTTATCCGCATGGTTGTAACGGATCGTGCAGCCACGTCTCGATCCCTGAGTCAACAGATGCGGACGTTTGAAAGACAACAACCATCTGCACGAACAGTTTGACGACGTTTGCAGCAGCATGAACTATCAGCTCGGAGACCATGGCTGCGGTTACCCTTGATGTTGCATCACAGACAGGAGCGCCTGCGATGGTGTACTCAACGACGAACCTGGGTGCACGAATGGCAAAAATGTCATTTTTTCGGATGAATCCAGGTTCTGTTTACAGCTTCATGATGGTCCCATCCGTGTTTGGCGACATCGCGGTGAACGCACATTGGAAGCGTGTATTCGTCATCGCCGAACTGGCGTATCGCCCGCCGTGGTATCACGTCTCGGTCATCTCTTGTTCGCATTGACGGCACTTTGAACAGTGGACGTTACATTTCAGATGTGTTACGACTCGTGGCTCTACCCTTCATTCCGTCCCTGCGAAACCCTACATTTCAGCAGGATAATGCACGACCGCATGTTGCAGGTCCTGTACCGGCCTTTCTGGATGCAGAAAATGTTCGACTGCTGCCCTGGCCAGCACATTCTCCATATCTCTCACCAACTGAAAACGTGTGGTCAATGGTGGCCAAGCAACTGGCTCGTCACAAGACGCCAGTCGCTACTCCTGATGAATTGTGGTATCGTGCTGAAGCTGCATGGGCAGCTGTGCCTGTACACGCCATCCAAGCTCTGTTTGACTCAATGCCCAGGCGTATCAAGGCCGTTATTACGGCCAGAGGTAGTTGTTCTGGGTACTGATTTCTCAGGATCTATGCACTCAAATTGCGTGAAAATATAACCACATGTCAGTTCTAGTATAATATATCTGTTCAGTGAATACCCGTTTATCATCTGCATTTCTTCTTGGTGTACCAATTTTAATAGCCAGTAGTGTAGTAATAAAAGACATTGTTAAAGATACTTCTGCTATCGTATTCATCATTTAAAGTCGTTAAAATAGTACCTGCAGAATTTATTTAATTGCAGTGTTTCATCTATAAATGTCTATATTATGTTCAAAATTCGCAATCGCCGCGTGATAGGAACCTTTGACCATTCGATTCATGTATATATTCATATTGTATACTGTAGACTCAGCAGTATTTGGCTTGTAATACGGCACGTACGTATCTCAACCCCGAGACAACGAAACTAGCCAAAACTTTTAATATTTCATCTCTTAGTCGGAGGGTACATAGTTGAGTGTAGGATGTTGCTTCCCCCAGTTCACACTTATTAAGACGTTCAGGGCCACGAATGGATATCGAGCTGAAGCAAAATGTTTCGCCCCCGTCAGTGGGGGACATCTTAAATTGGGTTCTAACTTTGTCGAATATCCGATGCACACCATGTGTCACTACTGGGTGAAGTAAAAGTCCGTATCCGTGCGCCCCCGCGCAAAGGCTTGACGTCGGATATTTTTAAAAGTCAATTGCAGTTGGGAGTTGTCAGGTTGCTGTCGTCCAGTACTGCATTACCACACGTCGAAACCAAATTTTACTTCATCCGTTAGTGAACGTCGGAAAAATTACTACCAACCTTGAAGATGTCCTCTGGAGACGGGGACGAAGCGTTCGTTTCCTGCAAGAAATTCATCCGAGCTCGGCGTAAGAGCCTGGAATATTTTAATGAATGCAACATTTCCGGTCATGAAAGTTTACATTTTACACTCCCACAGTGATGTTAGAGACTCCGAAGGAAACATTTCTATGCCTTCTGACTTATTTCATTGCAAGTTCTCCAGGGGTCTGTTAAACTCTGAGTTCAATACTGAATCTCCTTTTTCTTTAATATCGACTCCAATTTATTCTTCTATCGTGACTATAGACTCTTCTTCCTCCTCCTAGGGGTCTTTCCATTTATTTGCTTTCTCATCTGCGCTTGACGGTGTCTTCGGAGCCTTTCGCGGCGGCATGCCTGAATAAAATCTTCTCGATTTCCAGTCCAAGTCATTTCGAATAAAATGCTCGAGCTTTCTATGGCTATCTCCGCCATAGTCGTCAGGAGAAGAAATCTACTGCATTGTTTCAAGTACGCTGGAGAAGTTTTGCTGGGAAGCTCTTACAAATCCATCATACAATTCCGATATCTTAGCCGGCCGCGGTGGTCTAGCGGTTCTAGGCGCTCAGTCCGGAACCGCGCGACTGCTACGGTCGCAGGTTCGAATCCTGCCTCGGGCATGGATGTGTGTGATGTCCTTAGGTTAATTAGATTTAATTAGTTCTAAGTTCTAGGGGACTGATGACCACAGATGTTAAGTCCCATAGTGCTCAGAGCCATTTGAACCATTTGAACCGATATCTTCCCATGAGATCTCCATATTTTTGCAGCCCTGAAGAAAGACACTCGTGTCGGTCAATTTGCTGCGGACGAAGCGCAGCACGTCTGGGTACAATGATGGGTCCGTAGGCAACCACAGACATTTTTCCACGAAGACACAGATCGTCTTCTCACTCAATGGTACAAATGTAGTAACAGGTATGGCCATTAATTTTGAAGTACATAACAGATTCTGTAGTTTTTTTGCATCTTTCTCGTTTTCATTTGGCAGTTCCTTACAGATGGTTAACTTTCAACATTATTTTTAGTTACCTAACGATGAAAATGACTCCAGAAGAAGATTAGGTATTTTTCTTAGCCGAATTTAGATACGAACCTGATTTACGTCGTAATCCAGTCTTCCCATTTATGTGTCAACTGATAAATTAACAGAACTGTGAACGAGTAAGGCATATGCGAAAAGAATTTTAAACCGTCTCTCATATTTAGTTCCTGAAACTGTGACTCTGTCCTTAGTTCATGATGATATTTCTCTAGACCTTAAAGCAACTATGGCGCAATTTATGCCCCAAGCAGATTATGTTTAAGAAGGGATCATAGGAAAAAAGACAACGAAACAAGTAAAATATGCGTCAAAGTGACTTTTCTTCCTTTACGAACGTCTGGTTTCTGTCCCTTGTAACTCTTGCTATAAAATGGTACTGCTTCCTCAATGAAGGTGCCTTAACATGGTGAAATGATTCTAGTTCCGAAAGTAGAATTAAACGAATTAAAAATACAGTTTATGTGGGCTAAAATAAATACTTAAGTCATTCAAGCTTGTAGTAATCTTCTCATAACAGATGAAATGGAGAAACAATTTGTTTCACAGATCGTTTCTGGAGAGCGTAATACTGCCCACCTGATGTCAAAATCCATTTTAGGAAAAATATGGAACTCTATAGCTGCTCGTTTTCACCAGATTTTTCTTCAAAGGAATTTCTTAACCTAAAATTTTATTCATTAACAATAAAACCAGTTATGTTCTTAATTTTTTCCGCGCTTTTCTAAATATTTTGTATAACATTATTTTAAAAAATTGTGGTTCTGTCATGTGCCCATTTATTTCCCTTAGAATAAGAAAGTAAATGTTGAAGATGGAGAAGAATATACTTGCAAATAGTGTTAATCGATTCAGAATTTTCGAAATTTCATGCGTTTGGGAGCCACATAGCAGCTGCCCAATTAAGCACAAATTTTTCATTACAACTGTGTAATTAGGTGGGAGCAGCGATATAGTACCTTTTAGAAAATTTGATATAGCTCAGGGCCACCATTCTTGTGCGTTTGGTCGTTAATTGACAAACACATTTCATCCGGCGATGCCTTATCTCTCTCTCGTCAGTCAGCTCTCTGCAATAACGTGAAAAGAAATTTGAGCATCGTATACCAGTCGCCGCTATTGAGTGATAAGCTTCATATGGATAAGGCGAAGTCACCTCAATAAACTGTCATACGTAGCGGCACTACCCAGTATTTTAGGTAAAAGTATTAAATCTTCAGTTTAACTGACAAAGTAGCACGGAGGATGCCGCGGAGTATTGTGATGGTATCACTGGCAGTCAGCCACGCAATATCGACATATAGGGCACAATAACAGATGCGCAATTGAGTTGCAAGGCGAGGATAGCTTAGCGCAGCGGTAAACTGCCCCGCACAGGAACGAACTACGTAGTAAGCGGGTCGTTGCCACCACACTCGAGCGAGTCTCTTTGTTATGGATGACTTGACCAGACACCAGGTTTTAGAGAAACAAATGGGTGGTACCGGAGTATAAATGAGGCTGAATTTGAGGACAATACGCCTGTAGATTAGGGGACTTGGTCATCACTGAGTATCCGCGCCAGGGCATCGGACCATGAGACGACTGGGAAGCGCCATCAGCAGCCTTCAGTTCGACACCAGGTTGCATCTGCCGCCGCACTGGGTCCTTCATTGGACGTGATGCCACGACCCGGTCAGTCTGCTGTTCATACCTGCTGCCAACGACGCTGAGGCCCAGGGTGGGAAACTGCGACACAACGCCAGCCGCCTCCGCCACCATAGAGCGAAGCTCCGAAGCTCCGCTGTCGCAACTGGTCATAGCCTAGCCTTCACCTCCGGTCCGGAGACTACTACAGAGTGGTCCATACAGAGTGATGTCAGAAGGGCCGACGTTGCAGCAATCAACAGTTCAAATGGTTCAAATGGTTCTGAGCACTATGGGACTTAACATCTGAGGTCATCAGTCCCCTAGAACTTAGAACTAATTAAACCTAACTAACCTAAGGACATCACACACATCCATGCCCGAGGCAGGATTCGAACCTGCGACCGTAGCAGTCCCGCGGTTCCGGACTGCAGCGCCTAGAACCGCACGACTACCGCGACCGACCCAATCAACACTGGAGCGTGTGCCAACCCAATGCACATCGCTCGAGCCACAGCCCGCAGTGTCGTCACTGGGGATGAGTGAGACTATTTTGTTCTTTTGTAGTGGTAATCATGAGGTCGACGTTTTGGTGGCATGCTTTTACGAAAATTGCTTTTAAAAAAAACCAGGGGAACCTGTGGATCTGTGGCAATTTAGGATTAATGGTAAAGATGAAGGGTTAGTATCTGCTAGTTGCACTCAGTGTGATTTGCTCGGGCATTCTGCGCCCTGTACTGAAGCAGTAGCGGAACTACCTTACGTGTAATCGTTTTGGGCATACGGCTAGGCATTGTAGAGAGTCCAGATGGCTCATAATTAGAGACAAGAAGTAATTCGGTAGAATACTTCGGAAATAAACTGTTGTGTGCGTATTGTTTTGCTGTCGTGTAATTTTTATAGTGGGTAATTGTCACAGACAGAAAATCAGAGACCCGAGATATCACCACTGAAGAAGCGTTGCAGTCAATAGTGGATCATGTGGCTCAATTGAGAGTGGATAATGTGTATATGTTTAATTAACTAGCAGGAAAAAATTGCGACACAGAAGCGTTGAAGTCGCAAACTCTTGGATTGGATCCGACTGTGATGAATCTTGTTTCTCTTTGCCCTGGTAGAGCGTCTGAGGATGTGCTGGCAGTTACAGAGGATCTTAAGTCATCAGCTGCCATAGGGGATTGATCAGATATACAGCTGTTGCGGATCACATAGTTACGTTTGTTAAGAGAAGCAAAATTATTCGTTAGCTGCACAGAAGCATTGCGAAATGTAGAATCTTTTGACCAGTTGAGACAGGGACTGGGACAACGATGTAGGAAACATAATAGCGCACCGTTTTTTAGCGAACTATTAGGGATAATATCCAGGAGTCGTAATGAGGTAGTAGAAAACTGTAGATAGAATTAGGAAAATAAACGGTAACATGTACGAACTCTCATTGTTTGAGGAGGTAAATCAAGTGGTGCTGCAAGAGGCCGAGCAAGGAGCACTCGATGCTTTTTTGAGTGGTTTGACACCGGAAACGTCTAGGAGAGTGCGTACGGGGTTGGCTGAGGATCTTCATGAAGGGGTTAGATAAGCTTTGTAATACGAAGAAATCGGTAGGTCGACAGGGCTAAGACAGTGGAAGCAGATATTTACATCGAATATTAAGTGTTTTAATTGCGGTCGAACGGGGCATGCACAAAGATATTATCAGTTACGGAACCCATAGCACAACTGGAGTAACAGGGATCGCCAACAATTTGAAGGAAATGGCAGTAGATGAGTTTTTGGTCAGCGGCAAGGTTGTGGGGATGATGGTAGAGGTAGTACAGGGAATAAGAAGCGATCGTTAAATCTTTTAGGGAGCCCCAGGGCTGCCGACAGGAGTTCCCAGTGTTAATAAGTTCAGTCAGAATGAATGCAGAGGCGGAATGGGCCACGATGGGTGTTGTAGATGGAAGAGAATGCAAAGTATTGTTGGACACAGAAGCGTATGTATCGGTAGCCTCGAGAGAATTAGTTGTAGGAGGCAGTGGAACACACTACGATATGATTTACGTTGGCTGAGGAATAATGATATACGACTATTGGGGTGAGTAGTGCTGAATTTTTCAGTTGGGGAAACCAAGTTCAGGTAGAGTGTGGCAGTGGTGTCTCGTGTAAGCGAAGGTTACAACTTGATCATAGGGTTAGGTTTTCTGCATCGACATCATGCCATAATTGACCGTCGATGACATGTAGTGGAAGTGAGTGGGAAGACATTCCGATTAGTGGATTTTAATCTGCCACAAGGATTGTCTAGTATACAAGATGGTCCAACTAAATCGTGATCAATGACTTGATTCGTATGACTTTGTATCGAAAAGCACCAGAAAATCACTGTGGGTGATTGTGGAACCGAACTTATCACTAGGTGTGACATGTGAATAGAACCATTGGAGGATAGTGAAGTATTAGACACAGCGTGTTGTTTGATGAAACGTAGTATTGTACACACACAGGAAAGGGATGGAGGGAAATGAAGTATTAGACACAGCGTGTTGTTTGATGAAACGTAGTATTGTACACACACAGGAAAGGGATGGAGGGAAAGTGGTATTCGTCAATGTCGATAATTTTGGCGCCGAAGATGTAAAGATGTTGAAGAGAACGTTGTCAGCTGCACTAGAGATTCTCGCTGAGGAAGTTTGCCACACAGGAGGTGTGAGCTATGAGGTGGCACAGGACGCTGCTATGACTGCATTTCGTGTGACGTTGAAGCAAATTAAAAGAGCAGAAAGAGCACAGTTGGACTCCACGATCTGTTTTTTTCCCTAGAGGGCCGTGTCTAGCACGCTAGTAACACTAGACAGGATTCTTATAGGAAATGAAGCACCGGTATAGCGAAGACCATATAGAATACCACAGTCGTTGCAACCAGTTTTAGAAGCGTTCATAGATCAGTAATTAGCTGACCAAATAGTAAAAGAAAGTAAAGTGAATGGGGGGCGGGAATTTTAATCATACCCGAGAAGTCTGTGGACAGTTCGCAGAAGTATCGGTTTTGTTGCAGTTACCGATATTAGAATAGCCAAGACCACAATAGCTGCATACACTATTCCGAATGTCACGAAGACCACAGACAGCCTAGGTAAAACCAAGTGTTTGTCGACTTTGGAATAGAAGAGTGGATACCATCTGTTAGAAGTGGCAACTGAACGTAGACCGAAAACAGCTTCTTCAACAAATGGGAGACACTAACAACATAGCAGGTTGCATTTTGGGTTGAAAAATGCGCCGGTGACATTCTAGCGGTTGCTGGATGGAGAACTGAGAGGACTGAAACCACTCCCGTGCTTAGTAATTGTTGATGACATAATCGTCCATTCAAGGGTTATGCAGGAACATAGACAATGTCTATAAGAGGTATTCAGCAGATTACGGGTAGCACATCTCACACTCAACGCTGAAAACTGTCACTTTCCGCTGGAGGAAGTTAACTATTTGAGCCATGTCATAAGTAAGGATGGTGTAACGACTGGTCCGAGATTGGTGCAAGCAGTGCAAGATTTTCCCTTACCAAAAACTACTAGGGTGTTACAGTCTTTCCTCGATCTCATGAATTATTATAGGAAGTTTGACAAGGGATCTGCGAATACTGCAAGACCGTTTACGAAGTTGTTGAAGAAAGGGGTTAAGTTTGTGCGGTTGGAGGAATGTCAGGGAGCATTAGAAGGCGTTAACATCCAGCCCAGTTTTAGTGTTTCCAGACTTTCTGAAAGAATTTATAGTGACATGCGATACGTCAAACTATGCCCTTGGCTGCGTTTTGAGGCAGGAGGTCGATGGTCAAGAACATGCTGTTGCCTTTGCATCAAGACAATTGAACGCCACAGAAAGAAATTACTCTATGAAGAAGAGAGAGATGCTTAGGAAGGTATCCAGAATAACGTACTTTAGATGTCATTTGTACAGGAGGACGTTTAAGGTGTTAATGGACCATGCAGATTTAGTTACTAGGCTTGAAGGACCCATTTAGTAGATTAACGAGATGTGCATTGAAACTCAGTGAATTTGTGTACGACGTAATCCAGAAGTCGAGAAGGAAACAAGGAAATGCAGACGGGCTAAAAAGGAAGATAGCTGTAATAGAAGCACTGGGCCACGATCTTGAGGAATGGTGAACAGCACAGAACAGCATTGAGAAATGTAGGCAGCATAAGGAACAGCAGCAGTTTGGTATGCATGACAGATTACTGTGCAGAAAGACAAAAGTGCGTCCACGAGTGGTTGTGGCAGTCAAGCTGAAGTTGGAAGTGCTACGTGGAATCCATAATCATATTTTGTCAGGCCATTGTGGATGCAGGGCGACTAATAGAAGTGTGGCAGGCAACTACTGATGGAAAGGGAAGAAGGATGATGTGGACTGTGCACAGAGGGGCACTTTGAGTTGGAAGCAGGCATTGTTACAAAGATTGCCAGAAGCAGCAGAAACTTTTTCTTTCATTGAGGTGGATGTGTTGGGGCCATTCAGCACGGTTGGGAAATAGTTTTGTGCTGACTGTAGCAGATCATTTTTCTCGTTAAAACGAAATGATGCCAGTGCTGGGCCAACAGGCAATCACAGTCACAAAGGAGTTAGTTAATACATGGATATTAATGTTTGGAGCGCCACAGATGACGATAATGGACCTGTGCACGAACTTTATGTCTTACCTGATGAAGGAATTGTGTCGGTTGCTGAGAGTGAAGAAGTTGTGTACTAGCCCACTACATCCTCAAGCTAATGGGAGGACAGAGAGAGTTTATAGAAGAATTAGAAAAGTGCTTAATTGTTACTTGGATTCAAATAATTGAAACTGGGATAGATACCTAGCTTTTGTTGTAAGCGCACATAGCTCTAAAGTACAATTTAGTACTGGGTTGTCACCATTTGAGTTCGTGTAGGGCAAAAAGATGCCATCAGCTTTCGGCATGACTGACCAGAAGAGTGGCAGAAAGGGAGAAGCAGTCCGTGATTTTACAAGAAAATTAAAGGAGATGTGGAACAGGGTACAAAGAGCAAATACGATTGCTTTGGAGAAAAAGGAAGAGGCAGTGAGACGTGTGAAGACGTTACTGCAGTGTAAGGTATGCCAATGGATGATGTTGTCCAGTCCATATACGCCGAATGGAAAGACAAAGAAGTTGTTAACGCGGCACATGGGCTCTTACCAAGTAGTCGAAACAACATCACCAGTGAATGTGAAGCTACAGTTGCCGACAAGAAGGACGATTCTGCATGTAGGACGTCTGCGACCATTCGATGATGCACCAGACATGATTCCAGGAGAAGTACTAGTAAGAGCAAGGTAGGATATTAAGAGGAAAAAGTGAAATGATGAGCAACAGGAAAGGGAATTTAGGGTACCACAGACTCGTTATACATTAAGGTCAAGAGAGTAGTTACGTGTATCGATTTTGTGCAGTTTACTTGTATGTGTAATGTAGGAAGTAATGTGCTATGGGTGGGGATAAACCTATATATTTAATTATGGTCTTAGCTGTAGAACCATACGACGATCCTTGTTCAGAGTCAACAGGTTTCTTGCAGGGAGGGGAGATGACATGGAACCCTATCCTCAGTGTCGAGGACAATGGGTTATTTTTAGGAAATATGGTGCGAAATTGTGATTTAGTATGTTTTAGTGTGCGATGTGCCAGCCTCATGGCAGATGGCGAACGAAGGCTGGCCAGCGCGTTACGCTTGTGACACAGTTTTGCAACGAATGTCGGTATGTGTGTACCTGCGCGGCAGCCATCAACAGCCAGAACGCAGCACTAGCAGAAATACGCAGGCGCGGGCTGCATGTGGCGCGGTTGCGTTAGCCAACTCTTTGAGAACATTTAATAAACACGGCGCCACATAACCAGCAGATTCAGCAGCGGTCTGCACTATTGAAGTGCATCAGAGGTGGGCGTCGGCATCGGTTCTACCAATTGAGCGTTCGGTCGCTGTTACGTCATCGTCCTCAGTGACGCTGTCCCCGAGGACTGGCCGACGGAGGGCGTTGCCCGCTGCTGCACAGGCGACTCCCGGCGTCGTCACGAGCCGCAGCGTCCGCAAGAGGCGAGCTAGGCCAGGCCTCATGCTGCTTACCTCCTACTGCCTGCACAGCCGCTGACCGAGCATGGCGTCACATTCCCCGGGCTGCGCTCATCAGCATGTCTCCACCACGACACGAGCAGTGGGGATGAGCTACCGGAAAATGTATTGGAAGAACCTACAATAAAGAAGAAGATTGCTAAAAACAGCCACCTTCCTCTACCCAGCCACGCCCTACAACCCCAACTATGTCACCCGCTCGAGTCATCCTATTACATCAGGCAAAGGATAAGAAGAATGCTAGTTCTGGCAGTACTGAACCTCTTCGCTGGGGGCTGTGTAATGGAACGGCAAGTGCGTCAACAGGATGGCGGAGTGCTGCTTTCCAGACAGGCAGATATGGTAGTTCCTAGCCATAAATGGTCTTTAAGTTTAGTAGTTAACGTGTGGGAGTTACGAAATGAAATCAGGAGGCTGGAAGCAGTATTTTCAGGGGCGCAAGAATTGCCGATTAGCATTGGGAAGCAGAGAGAGGTCTGAAAGGAACATAGGAACTTGCTCGGGGCATATGTACGAGTAAAAGAACAAATGCAAGAGGTAATTGAAGTAGTTCCTCACGAACTTAGGAGAATAAATAGGGGAAGGATAGATGCTGGGGGTAGAGTATTGAAGCAACCTTAGGGACAGCAGACGAAAGCGACGTGAACAAACTGAATGAAACTGCAGAAACAGCAAGATAGTTAGCAGGAGCGAGAAAGGTGACTGCAGGGTGGCACTCCACGCGTGCTGAACAACACACGCATGCTCCGCCAGCTTACTAAGGAAGTCATGGATTATGCCAGGACCTCCGCTAGTACCCTGAACCGGAATTTGGAGGCAGCGGAAGCATGTATCTAAGTATTAGATGCGAGGTTATTGCGGTCGCTAGGTGATAGGATATGGGACGCAAGGCATGAGCCAACAAATTTGCAGGGGGCAGTCCATCTGGTGCTACATGATCAATTAAGTCCAGTCTTGTTATCACCCAAGCAATTTCTGAAGGGGTTGAGGAAGGTGCTAGGAGAATTGCCATAGGAATTAGAGCTAGTAGTGGAACCGAGTAGTCAGAACTTACCATTTTACTACCATGGTGCAGCAATGGCAGTAGTAATAGATAGCACGCGATTGTACATATTGGTAAAAATACCAGTATCTGGGAAACACGAAGTATTTAGGTGTTACGCAGTGCACACTTATCCAGTGAAGCTCACAGCTGTTGGGAAATTTGTGCAAGTAAGGGAGGGATGGGTGTTACTACTAACAGAAGATGGGGCTCGACACAGAGAAGAGCGAAGTGAGCTCCAGAAATGTCAGAACAGGGTGTTCACCATATGCCCAACTCCAGAGGGTATAATGAGTAGGTATACATTGTAACGGGACAGTCTGTTCTAGCATTACTTTTACTCGACAGTAGTTGTCGATATCTGTATTATTTTCAGAATTCTGGACAGGTCAATATTATCTCAGCTGCTTTTCTGAAAACTTTCATATAATTTTATACACAGTATGTTATATTTAGAGCTGAAATTTATGAAAAGGAATTACTTTATTTTGGATATCGTAATCGATAAATACTAGTTCTGAATGTACAACTGAAATTATTTTATTTAGGAACATTTAAAATTATGCATTATTTGGCGCACTTAAAATTTCAATTTTTAATCACGCAATCTAGTACTGTTTATTATGTTTATTTCTGGATTCATTTATGAAATAATAATCAACAGAAATTCATTTGTGAAGAAAAATTGTAAACCCTTCGGAATATTGTTATTACCGCAAAGTTTAGTAGTAGTAAGCATGCCTCTGATGTCATATAATTTCGGCTTTGTTAATGAGAAATTCAGAAGACTATGATATACGAAAATGAGACAAAATATACTGGCGTAACAACAAAAATTCTGCAGCAACAAACTTCAAATTTATTTAGATCAATTCAGCCATGAGGACCTAAAACGTGAGAATTTCAGCTTCAGGAATCAGACCCCTTGACAAGAAGAACTGGAGCCAACTTTACACGAAAAGCTAAGTAAACTAAAAAGTTTATTGATATCTTCGCTCCTCTCAAATTTTTCATAAATGACTTTGTTTATTGTGGACAACAGCTGAAATCAGGAAGGAAAGCTGAGATCACAACATGCATCCTGCAACTATTTAAGGGAAAAACGGGAGAACATCCATGCCCAAAGGAGGCGATTGCACCAAAACCTTATTTTCGGAGAGCAGAGCTGCACTGCTTTTATTCAGTGTACAATGCCATGGCAGCGTCGCTAGTTGTTGTAAGCAAGGAAAACTCTGGAGGGCAAAACGTTTGGAGTTGTGAGGCATCGAACTATTAATTATTAACTATTCGCGGACCATGACTTTATTGTCAATATAAAAGTGTAGACTAATGGGAATAAAACATTCCATAGGGTAAGGTGGTACAATTGCGATCATTTCGGACAGATGTTATTGTAACTGGAAATATATTGAGAACAGAAGTAATTTTAACTATGGCACTTGTTCTTGAATGTTTAATGAATATGTAACACAAATATTAGACAATTACAAATGTTGGTATGGACAAAAAAGAAAGGTTACAGAATTGAGAAAGCCGCGCGGGATTAGCCGAATGGTCAAAGGTGATGCAGTCATGGACTGGTCCCGGCGGAGGTTCGAGACCTCCCTCGGGCATGGGTGTGTGTGTTTGTCCTTAGGATAATTTAGGTTAAGTAGTGTGTAAGCTTAGGGACTGATGACCTTAGCCGTTAAGTCCCATAAGATTTCACACAAAAAAAAAAAAGAAACTGAGAAAAATCGATTGAAAATGTACCACACTAGGTACAATTGTGATCACTTACTGGTACAATTTTGATCACTGGCATCTTTCACATAAAAATCACTTTTTCCCTGGGGCACCAACGCATACTTCGTGGTACCAAACATTTCATTTTTGGCAGTGAATGTAGTTATCCTTAGCTACTGATTCTGCCCTATAATAATTCAATAAACAAAATCCACAATTATTTTCGTTGTTTGCTGGCGATTTGAACCTTGGTACACTTCTTTCATCATTACTCACAGACGTACATTTCTGTTTATTAGTCTTGTTGCATTTGTTCATTGCTTTCTTTGTGCCCTGTTGAAAACGCTTTCTGTTGCTGTGGAGGTTTTCCAGGTTTTCATCTGGGTGAGTCTAGCTGATGTCTGTTTTCCTCTTCCGAGACGATAATCTTTTCTCTCGAGTTGGCAACATGTCCTTGACAGCATCTTGTTGACAAATGGTACTGGACCCTGGCGTTACGGATTTGCCGTGATCTTCAGTTACATCTTTTGAGGATAAGGGTTCTTCCCCCATAATGCTGTTAGTAGCGACTTATGGAGACTGAAGGAGCAGGAGCCTCGAATAACGTTGAAGGCGCAAATGTCTCCTCGCGAACAATGTTTTTACAGAAGGGCATTATTCCTGTACATTGAAACCCTTTGGCTACGCACCCAACGGACGCAATTTTGTTCCATGCTTCAAAGAAAATAATACAGAATCGTTGTTTTGTAATGCTTTCATTGGGATTGCGATGAATCCAGTCACTTGCATTTCTGAGATACTGAGCCTTTAGGGACTTGAAGAAAGTTCTATCTAATGGTTGCAGTACGTGTGTAGTATGCGGAGGCAATCCCTAAAGCTCTATCCCATTTTCCCGACAATATTCTACAGAATCTAAGCTGGTATGGCTGCCATGGTTGTCAATAATAAGTGTAATAGGGCTACCCATTGTTTTGTATTTCTAGAAGTGTCGAAGTCAAACCATGAACAATTCTTCGTTAACGTATCCCGATTCACTCACCTCCGTAATGGAACCAGGAGGTAAGCCATCCTGAAGTTCAGGACGTTTCCTCACTTCTTTAAAAATTACCATTGGTGGTGAATACGTACCACTTGCATTCTTGCATGCAGCAACACTCATATTTTGTCCTCTTTCCACGTTTGTTAGTGAAACAACTTCTCGCTTTCCTTTGCGACTTACTATTTTTATGGGTCTGTTGTTAAGAGGAAAGCTGGATTCATCCATATTATAAATACACTCTGGTTTATCAAACAAATCATCTTCCTTTAAGATTTCTTCTACTTTCTGAAAATATTTACTTACGTCTGCTTTATTTAAGCGTTCAGCTCTGGCTCGCGAAAGACCCTCGGGTTTCCTCAGGCTAAGGTGAGTGTGCCTCTTAACAAATGCTCTAAACCAGTCGATTCTAGCAGTCTTGTTTTCTAAGTTCCATGGATATTTCAAATTATTTCTCTCAGCTAACCGAAATGCACCTTTTCTTAACTGGAGTGGAGACAGATCCAGTCCTCGTTGTTCTAGAAATAAAGCTCTCTGGATCAAAGCATCATCCATTTCAGAACTGAGTACCACTGGATAACTAATTCTGTTTTCTATAGTAGTAGTTGGAGTTATTCCTGCTTGCATTTTCATTTTAATTTGCACTTTGACATGTAAAGTGCTGAAAGGAATGTCATAATTCTGAAACAGCTCGAAGGCTCAAATGTCCACTCATTACAATCTTTAGTGACTCATCTAATGCAGCTGGACTCCGTTTATTGTAGATTATTTTCTGCTCGTTTTCGTGGCATCTAGAAAATAAGAGGTGGCTTTAAGAAATCGCGTAGGAAAATGTTTAAATATACAGAATTTATTTGCAACAATTGTATATAATATGTCTATGGTAACAAATCGTGACGGACTACACTAAAAAAATGCATTGATCGAAATTGTACTATTTTTATGATCGAAAATGTACTATTGGCGTGAGTGAATTCACGAGTAAATAGTACTGAATTGTGCCAAGAGATGTCAGCACATGTCACATAGGCTTTCTCTGTAGGTACCTCAGAACACAATTGAACGGAAAACAAGTTGTTAACCTCTCTAACATAGAATTTTCAAGCGCGTGTAAACTAGAAAATTTATAAGAGCGCGTTAGACTAAGTAGCTTCACTTACCTCTTAACAGGAAAAAATTTATATCTTCGAAAGCAAAAAGTGGTGTATTCTTGGAAAAGACAGGAGGAGCTGTAGAAACCAGCTACACTACAAAGCCACACAAAGGCAAGTGCTACCAACACTACGAGACTGACAAATGGCGCGAAACCTTATGTTGATCGGAGTTGTACCTATATCGAAATTGTACCACTTTACCCAATAACACGTCGTCCTGCCGATAGCGAGTTCAATGTTCTGACCACTGTGACACCTCGTGCTGTTCACGTGTAGGCTGCCATTACCATTGCAAGACAAACAGCTGCGGTTGGAGTGGTCCTGTGACCGCGAAGCATGGACTGCTTATAAACGGCACCTCCTCGTGTTCAGCGAAGAATAGTGCTTATACACTTTCAGGGTTGATCATCGTCAGCGGGCATGGTGGCGAGCTGGAGAGTTTCCGTTTCCCTAACGTTTCTGACAGGCACAGCGGTACGGGGAGACATCGGATATCATTTCAGGTCACGGCTGGTAGTGACTGAGGGAACTCGCACAGCGCAGTATTACGGACAGATCTCTTGCATTACCACTCTTGCGACAGTATTTTGTCTAGTTTTTCAGTAAGTCAATGCTCCTCCTCACTTGGCACAGGTCTCTATGAACACTGCGTGAAGTTGAGGCACTCTAGTGCCCAGCAAGTTCCCCAAATCTATACCCCAAAGAATATGTGAAGAACCAGCTCGTACGTCAATTCTGTCCCTGTGCCAGTATCCAGGATGTTAAGGACCAGTTACACGAGTTGTGGGCCATCTTACCTCAGGATGAAGAAAAGAAGATTAGAGTTCAATGTACCGTCGACATTCACGTCATCAGTGACGAAGCGCAAGCACGGAATGTTTCAAGGATGAGGAAGGAAATCGGCCGTGCCCTTTCAAAGAAACCGTCGTGCCTTTGCCAGAGCGAGTTAGGGAATTAATGGAAAATGTAAATCTGGTTGTCCAGAGGTGGAATTGAGCCACCGTCCTCTCGAATACGAGTCCAGTGAGAGAACCACTACTTCCCTTCGGTTGACAGCTTGCCTCAGAAGACGATATTACAGCCTTAAGTCACTCTTCCCAACCAAATCGATACATGCACCCAGAACAAAGGGGATCCAATGCCATAATGATAATCTGTGCCATACGACCTAGTTCTTTGCAAGGTTGACTATTTTATAGTCACTGAAATAACATCACAACACCTCTTAAACCAGAAAGATTTATTTCTTTTACCTGTTCCCTTCTGGCCGCTCCAAGTGTTTTGTCAGACACTATTCGTAAGTAGTGGGATGATGGGGCTCCTGGGACACTTTTGACATCAAATTGATATCAAACTTATCTGCTAATTAATTAAATTGATCAATTAATTACCCCACACACCCGCCCCAAGATGATGTCATGGATTTTCCCCATCCAGAACGTGAGTCCCCAACCCAACCTCTCCCCCTTCCCCACCCTCCTCACCCCCACCTGTCCTATTGCCGGGAATTTGGAATTTTGGCGGGAATATCAAAATGATGTGAATTTGTTTGTCCCAAGACCTTGCTGACATCCCACCATATCCTCCGCCTAGGAAATGGAGGGAGATTCAAAATAGTGGGTCTCCTTTCCAGGACTCAAACCCCAATCCTTCTGGGCGGAAAGCCCACGTGCTCCCTCTTGCATAGGGAAACTGTCCAGATGCAGAAGAGGAAGGTTAGGTTACGGTAATTTATTTATTTTGGGTAGGAAACTAAAGTAAAGATTACTCCTAATTTCGTAACTAATAATAAAGACCGGTCCTAATTACATTTCTGTATGCATAGTGCTACACAAGGAGCACCTAAAATCGCCATAAAGCTCAAAAATTGTCAATGTCATACAACTGGTGTTATCCTGTGGGAAAAAAATTCGGAATCAAACTCGAAACCAGTGGCATACATACTCAAAATAAACTCTACATAGGGCGACCTCTTCACCTACAAGCGGACAGGGAAAGACTGGAGTAGAAGGTACTATATTTATTTTGTGTTCAACTGACGAAATGCTGGACAGAGAGAAGTTTAATAAGTATATTACCATAGGCATAAAGCTGAGGACTGTCTCTAGAGCATCCTACACAAGAAAAAGGAGGTGATAATGGCTCAATGTAGGGGAAATACTTTCCAGCAAACACTGGTGGTGCAGCAGGATGGACTGAAGATGCATTTAATAGCTCACAGAGACTATTGCCTGTGCTGGAGCTGTTTATGTTTCTGAAATGGCTGGTCAATTCCCAGTGGAGTACGAGGTGGTCCAGATGATTAGTGGGCCACATATCAAAGCAAGATAAATGACAGCTATTCCAACAGCATGTTGTTTGCCTAAAAGTGCAGCTGCCGCACTCACACGCGACGACCGAGTGCTTTCAAAAATGGCTCTGAGCACTATGGGACTCAACTGCTGAGGTCATTAGTCCTCTAGAACTCAGAACTAGTTAAACCTAACTAACCTAAGGACATCACAAACATCCATGCCCGAGGCAGGATTCGAACCTGCGACCGGAGCGGTCTCGCGGTTCCAGACTACAGCGCCTTTAACCGCACGGCCACTTCGGCCGGCGAGTGCTTTCACTAATCCTCAGTGTTCTGCGAGTGAAGACATTTCAAGGTAAAATGTTGTACTTAATGCCAACGCAGTATGACCATATGCGTATGGAAAACTAACGAAAAAATATGAATACTGCCATAAAATCCTTAAAAATCAAGGAAAACCTGGTGTAGTTACAACAAAATGGGAAATATGAAAAATCATGAAAACCTTAAAAAACTAAGTAAATTGACTGACAGTATATAAAATCACAGGAAAAACAAGCGAGAAAATGCTGCGGGTCGGGGGAACCTGTAGAAAAACTTAAAGATTAGGCTCTTTCTGCATTCAGTTTTAACCATCTCCCGCCCTCTATCCCTGTAAACTATGTTTGTTTTCGTAACACATACTTCAACAAAGGCGATGTAGTATTACATGGAAGCGCTGTATTAAAGCAGGCGAAACGTGTGCATCCCAGTCCAGGACTGTCTTCTTACACATACAGATATAGATATTACCGAATTACGGTTGGTTCTCACAAGCAGTATTATTCCATAAGCATTAAGGAGAAGAATCAATGTGACTAACAGACTTAGGCAGTTCTCTAGCGTGTTCTGAAACAGAGTGGACTGATAGCACATATACCTTTCATACTAGTGAGAGGAGGGTGTACTCGAGAGACGTGGTGTTAGGACGAAATTGCTACAATGCCCAACACACGTGCAAAACTACATAACATCTGGCCATGACTTCTGTGTGCAAGAAGAATGCTACCAGGGCCATGGTGATGCTACTGTAAACAGCAGTAAGACTGTTTCATTTCCTTTGGTTACTGATCATGAAGCTTACTCCCTCATAAGAAGTAACTGTCTCTTCATGTACATTTTCTTGCAGGTGGGCGTGGGTGGTAACTCAATGTATCAACTATAAAAATACTCACGTCCATTTCCCTCACTCTATTTCCTAGTGAGACATGGGAGCATCCATCAACACCATTTCTACTACTAATAAGCATGACTAATACGGGACATGTGATTCAGGGTACGTAGATTTCCGAATTAAAAAGATGTATAAACTCCGTCAATTTCCTAAGAGGTAGAACAGCATTCTAGTTGTTTTATATGCAGTTCGATCGGCGTATACACACCGACGATGCCTTCGTATTGAGGAACAATTCTGTCACTTCCTAGGACACCAGAATAGTGTAGAAGGATGTAGGTTCATCATCTTAAAATTTGTCGCCATAGAGATTGGGGTAGATAACTTGCAGGATGGTTGCACGTTACATGTTGGACATGTATGTCCTGTATTAGACACGGTAAATGATAACAGCCAAACAGTTGCAGGATAAAGATTTTCACAGGCGAGATAATGATGCTATGCTGTGTTTGCATCAACCCTCCGTCCATAATTATGTTGTATAAATGGAGATGTTGTTTTAACTACTGACGACACCTTTGGCACAATTGTTTTATGTATCTCCAGTGAAGAATGTGATTTCAGTGTATTTTACTTCTGATGGAGGTATATTTAGATATACCGAAACCGTGCTCAAGAATTTTAATAAATCTTTATCCTGCAACTGTTTGGCTGTTATAATTTACCGTGAAGAATTTCAACAGTTGCTGTTTCAGTCATGTTTAAAATCCTGCATCAGATTATTAAGAGCGTAGCATTCCGCATGAGTAATACCTTTGAAATCATGTGGTTTTATCAATATAGCGTTTTCTGGTGCAGAACCGTGGAGCCTTAGAAGTGTGTGACTTTATGCTCTACGATCATTTCGCTCTTGTCGGTACATGCTTGGTACTGACTTCAGACACTGGAATAATACTCAAGAATTGATAGCACAGTTGATTTACGTAAAATGTTTCAATCTCTGTCCGTCTGTAGTTCCATCATGCATAAACCACAAGTTTCTCCGTAATCATCTGCTATATCACCACAACATTCTCATGTCTATTATAGACCGATACAGAGTGCCAGTCTCCTCAAAATGCATGCATCAGGAGAGGTCTTGTGCACTTTGATAGGTATGGTGGGTAAGACTGGTGTGGAACAGTCTTCGCTGAACATCAGGTACAGACTCAGCCAACTCTGTTCCTTCACAAGAGGTGGAAGAAAACATTGTTAATTACCTTTTTACATGTAACACATAACAGTACACAAGACGAAAGTGGGAAAACCATTTATCACCAGTATTAATACCTCATGAAGGTCCCATGATGATATATGTACCACGATAGTTTTTGGTCCTAAATCACAAAAATAAAGTTCTAAAAAATAAATATAGTCAGTTGATCACATGTCTAATAGGATAGCAAACAATTATCTTCGCTGAGTTGCTACAAAATTACCCCCAACAAAAGGGTTAAAGTTTAGGTGCTGATAGCCCTTAGTTCTTTTGTTTTGCTTTCTGTGGATGTTACAAAATAACGACGAGGCATGCTCTCGAATGTAATAAATAACTGTATAGACGCTGCCTGTATCGATATTTTTCTTTACTCTGATGACAGTTTCGAAATAATGAGAACATTCTTCCTTCATCGGTAGTTTTCACAGCAAGATAGCGGAAGTTTTTCGATTTTATGCAAGATGGGCATGTATAGGGGATGTGAAGTAAGTTAATACATCTGTCAGATGTATCACGATAGGGCACCGATCTCTGCAGTTGGTCAACTGTAATCGGTGGCAATGATGCTGGTTTCTTTCCATGTCATGGATGTCACAAAATAACGAGAGATGGAGAGAGAGAGAGAGAGAGAGAGAGAGAGAGAGAGAGAGAGAGATATGTGAACTGCATCCTGCAGTCGAATTTAAAAGAATGGCTGTATTGATGTCGTTCTCTATTTCGAATACAATCATCTGAAAAGAAGGTAATTTCCTCGTGCATGACAATTTAAACATGATGAATGCTCTTAAACTAAACCGATTTTGCTCATAAAACTAAAAGAAAATGTTTTGTGCCTTTTTTTGTGAAAACAAGACTGTTTCTTACTGTTGTCGCGGTGTTCACTTAGAAGAGGTGCGATGACATGAAACACAATTGTGAGACTGAAATGCCTTCCCTCACAGAACGGTGGGCTAGTGAAATCAGTCAGCCACAGCAGGGGGAGTGCGGTGCAGCTGCACCTTTAGACAAACAACATGCTGCCGGAATAGGTGTCATTTATCTCGCTTTGTTCTGTGCCCCTGCTGACTTTCCAGACCACCTTGTACTCCGCTGGGGTGGATGCTCAGACTATCGCTGGTTGAAGACTCTGCCCGCTGGAGTAGGTTGCACAGTGTCATGCAGAAGCGGTAGCAGCTGCCCTTTTCCCAAACAGTGGACATTTTCTCCAGAACTTCGTTCTTGTTCCGCGACGGGGGAGAGGGGGTGGGGGTGTTACAGCCTTTCTGAGAAATAAAATATGTTTAACTCCTTGCAAGGAGCATCCTGTTCTTGAGTCTTTTGTTCATCTGTGACTGATTTACACGGACCGGAGATAGTATATCACTGTCACCAGATGGATCTCTTTCTGGATCATCAGCAACAGGGGAGAACAGACCTGTATCCCTATCTACAGTGAGGAGAGGAGGGGCTGAGGTTTGTTAGGGGGGAGGTAAGACTGGCTTTAAGCTGGTTAGTTTGTGACCGCAAATTGAGAAGGTTACACGTGGAGCTGCCACCTCCCTCTCCTGTTGCGATCTTTTGGGGCCGGCCGGTGTGGCCGAGCGGTTAAAGGCGCTACAGTCTGGAACCGCACGACCGCTACGGTCGCAGGTTCGAATCCTGCCTCGGGCATGGATGTGTGTGATGTCCTTAGGTTAGTTAGGTTTAAGTAGTTCTAAGTTCTAGGGGACTTATGACCACAGCAGTTGAGTCCCATAGTGCTCAGAGCCATTTTTGATCTTTTGGGTTTGGGTTTCTGTGGAAGTCGTGTTGTTACGATGATTTTCTCAATCCCCAGTACATGTGTTGCATCGTAACCCATTGCTTACGAGTGCTGATTGTATCATGACAATTTTGATGCATAATTAGGGTAGTCAAGCCTTTTCCGTCAGTTTTGGTAGTGTGCATTCGCCTTCCTGAATTTCGAGCACCAGAGCTACAGGGTGATGTCAAGCAATGCAGTGAGAGGCATCTGTAGCGTAATCTAACGTCAGACAGCGGGACATGCATGTGGTCGGTAAAATGTACATGTAAATGTAAAATGGTTTGTGGGCAAAGTCATCTCCTGCACTGTGCATCGACCAGCCATTTCAGAAACACAAACAGTTGCAGCACAGGCAATAGTCTCTAGGAGCTGCGATATGCATCTTAAGTCCATCCTCCTACATCACTAATATTTGCTGAAAAGTATCCCCCTACGCTTGTCCATTAACACCTCCTTCCATTCCTTGTGTAGGATGCTGAGAAATTTTAGAGAACGGGCATTTGAAGCTGACTGGAGAACTATCGTACTGCTGCCCACATACATTCTATGTAGGGACCATGAAGATAAGATACGAGAAATTAGAACTTATAGGGAGGCATATAGAGAGTAGTTCTTCCCTCACTCTATCTGCGTGTGGAACAGGAAAGGAAATCACTAGTAACGGTACAGCATACCCTCCACCACACGATGTGTGGTGGCTTGCAGAGTATGTATGTAGATGTGGGTTGTAGGGAAGGCAGATGATCGACTTCAGTTGTTTGGGAGAATTTTAGGGAAGTGTGTTTCATCTGTAACGGAAACCACATATACATTGCTAGGGCGACTTATTTTTGAGTATCGCTCGAGTGTGTGGGATCAGCACCAGGTCAGATTGAAAGAAGACGTGGAAGAAGTTAAGAGACGAGGTGCTTCTTTTGTTACTGGTCGGTTCGATCAGCATGCAAATGTCATGGATATACTTCGGGAGTTGAAGCACGTATCCCTGGAGGGATTTCGAAGAACACTATAGACGCATCTTTATGTTTGCAGTAATACACTTATTAACCTCCTCCCTGTCCAACATCAACATCTCGTCAGTTGAACACGTTTCCTGCCAAAAATAAAGCTTATATCTTCCACTCCAGTCGTTTTTCCGCCAGCTTGTACGTGAAGGTATCATCCTATGTGGAGTTTGAGTACGTCTGCCACTAGTTTCGAGTGGTATTGTGAATTTTTTCCCAGCAGGACAACACCAGTTGTATGACCTCGTCAGTTTTTGAGCTATATTGCGATTTTATTCGCTTCTTGTGTACCGCTATGCATACAGATATGTAATGAAGCCTGATCTTTATGATCAAATACTGTAGTTAGGACCCTTCTTTACTTCTGTTTCCCACACATAAATAAAGTACAGTGAACTTATGTTCCACTCCTGCAACTGGACAGTTTCCCTGTGTAGTAGGGAAAGGGTATCTGCAATTTTGAATTTATCGCCAATTGCCGAGTGGGGGTAGGTGGGATAGGTGGGATGACAGCAAAGCCTTGGCAGAAAGAAATTCCGCCATTTTTGAAATTCCCGACATTTATGAATTTCCAACCATTTTTGAAATTCCCGCCATTTCTTTGAAGGTACCGCCAAAATTCAAAATTCCAACCAACAGGGCGGGTGGTGAGGTGGAAGGGAGAGTGAGGGGTGTGCTGACCCACGTGCCGCCAAGAAAAACCCCATTACATCATCTGGGGCTGGTGGTGGTGGAGGGGCTAATTAGTTAACAATTTAATTAAGTTGTTCATCAATTTGATATCAAAAGTGTCCCGAGAACCCCATCATCCCACTGCTTCTGTACACCTCCACTTGACAATATCATGCACCAACACTGGGCAACTTACGAGCTGTGCTGCTATACAGAGTGATTAAGGAAGAATAAAATGTATCAGATGAAAACAAACAAAAAAAAATTCAACGTTTTACAATTTTGAGAAGACGTAAAAAGGACTACTTTTTTATGTCAAAAAAATATCAGGGATCACCGTTTCCCGATAGGGGCCAAGAATGTTTTGACACTATTGATGCTGTGGCACGGTGTTCAAACTTCCGTTTGATGAATATTGTTTTAGAAAATAATGTTGCTACACTCCTTTAGTTTCCTTTTGCGAGATGGAGATACAGCATTTGGTGTACAAGATGCCCACAGACACTCTAGAAGAGCTGGTTGTCCGTTTGGCTCAAGCTGCAGTCACTATTCTTGTGACACCTGGCTCTTTTGAGCGTGTTAGACAATCATCAGCAATGCCACTTTTATATTAAGGTAAACAACGAAATTTTCTGAAACATCTCTAAAACAATATTTATCATACGGCAGTTCGAACGCTGTCTCTGGAGATCACTCGTGTTGAAACTTTCATGGACCCCTAGGGGAGAATGGGAGAAGCTGTGACATTTTTGTCGCATATAAGAGTGTAGACTAATCCGAATAATACATTCCATATAACTCGTGTCCAGTTTTTATTATTCGCAAGGATACAATTGTTAGAATGTAACTAAGACAAACACCCACAGTAGGTGTTGAGCAAAGGCAAATTAATAAGTTAAAAAATGATTTTCATAATTTACACCTCCAACTTCAATGCCCTTTTGAATTCTCTTGACAACAGCCATTACAGCTCCTCTTGGTGTTATTTAATGAACACAGCACTGTTCATAATCAGACCAATAAATGGGTCTTCTATATTAATCCTTTCGTTGTAGACTTCGCCTTTAAGTCATTTTGTGATTAAATAAACTAAACTGCCATTTCACGGCGAATCTTAGGTTTCGATGATGTGTAACCTGTCGACTAGAATGTACAGCGGTTCCATCATGCTGTAGCCAAATGAACCTCTTCAAACAATTCCGGAAGCTTGTTTTCAATAATGTCTAAGTAATGAGGCCATGTTGGACGATGCAGTATCAAAACAGACCCAGTCAACCATCTGTCCACCATACAACATGCCACAAGTTAGCCGGCCTATGTGTCCGAGCGGTTCTAAGCGCTTCAGTCTGGAACCGCGCGACCGTTCCGGTCGCAGGTTCGAATCCTGCCTCGGGTATGTATGTGTGTGATGTCCTTAGGTTAGTTAGGTTTAAGTAGTTCTAAGTTCTAGGGGACTGATGACCTCAGATGTTAAGTCCCATAGTGCTCAGAACCATTTGAACCACAAGTTACAGGAAAGCGCTCTTGAAAACGTGTCTTCACAAGGGCATCGAGTTCTCGTTGGACGGTCGATGTGAGTTACCAGTATTATTGCAGATTAGTACAAATGGCTTCATCAGTGAAAAGTTTTAATGGAATCACTCAATGATTTCCAGTTAGCGAAACGACAAAATTCAAGTCGTCAACCTCCATCGCTTTCTGGAAGGTAACTGAATCCACTGTAAATGATAAGGACAGAGGCCTGTCATACGTAATGTCCACCACATACTTGCACGTAAAGCAAAAATATGTGCAATTTATGTGTGTGTTTGTTGAAAGACTACATTCTTCCAACTGAATAATGTGTTCAATTTCATCCACACACTGTTCACTTATGTATTCAGATGAAATATGACGGCTGGACACTGCAGCAGTCCAACGCAGTTTAGCGGAAACTCGAGTAAACAAGACGAGTCTGGCACTATACAGTAAGGAAATCATCTACCGTATTCCACACAAACACCAACAGCGTTTTCATTACAAACTACGAACACAAATACCATAATAGGGGGGGACATGCTTAAACGACAACACTTTTGGCCAAGAAATCACAATCACAGCCGGAAAATTGAATTAACGCAAACTGAATCAAAACCTCACAACTTGAACTTCAAAATAGAAATGGCAATCCATAACTGAACCCAAAGAATCTGAAGTAACAACACCCGAAATGAAAACTTACCTCCGTAACCAGCTGTCCCCCTGAAACCGATAAAAATTAGACACATTTTATATAGAATGTTTTGTTCTATTATGTCTATATGCTATGACCATCGTAAATATTTAATATTCCACCTGAAACACTCTGCATACCATGATACACTGATCAGCCAGAATATTACGACCAACGACCTACTATCGATATAAACCCGTCCAAGCGATAGCAACGTCACATGGCGAGGAATGACTGCCAGTCAGACACCCTCACTATGTATATGGTATCAGTGGGTGAGATTCCTGTGTGCAGAATGGGGAAGGCACTCGATCTATCTGAGTTGGACCGACAGATATTGCGATGGCCTCGAGGCTCGGCACGAGCATTTCGGAAACTGCAGGACTTGTCGGGTGTTCGAACAGTGCTGTGGTGCCGGCCGGAGTGGCCGTGCGGTTCTAAGCGCTACAGTCTGGAACCGAGCGACCCTTACGGTAGCAGGTTCGAATCCTGCCTCGGGCATGGATGTGTGTGATGTCCTTAGGTTAGTTAGGTTTAATTAGTTCTGAGTTCTAGGTGACTGATGACCTCAGAAGTTAAGTCGCATAGTACTCAGAGCCATTTGAACCATTTGAGAATGCTGTGGTGAGTGTCTTCAGCTCGTGACGAAACCAAGGTGAAACCATGTCCAGACGTCGTGGGGTTGGGCAGCCACCTCTCATTACAGATTACGGACGTCACAGGCTTGGAAAATTGGCAAAACAGGACAGGAGGCGAACTGTGGCGAAACTAACTTCAGACATTAGTGGTGGGAAGAGTACAAGTGTGTATGAGCGAACAGTGCAACGAACACTCCTAACGATGAGTCTCCGCAGCCGACAAGACCAGAACATCGGCAACTGTGACGAAAATGGGATCGTGACCATCAGCACTGGACGTTGGCGCACTGGCAGAGCGCTGGATGGTCTGATGAATCCCGATACCTTCTCCATCATGCTGCTGGGAGGGCGCGAATCTGTCGTCTTCCAGGGGAAGAGCTCCTTGATACCTGCACAGCGTGGGAGAGGCAAGGTGGCGGCGTCTCCATTACGCTCTGGGGAACACTAACGTGGGCAACAATGGGTGCAGGGTAGCTCGTGCATTGCACCATGACAGCCAAAGAGTATCGTACACTGGTTGCAGATAGCAACATCCCTTCACGACTATCATGTTTCCCGACGGCAGTGGCATTTTTCAGCAAGATAATACACCATGCCACAGTTCCTGGAGTTTGGTGGAGTGGTCTGAGAAACACAGTGGTGGGTTCCAATTGATTTGCTGTGCCCTCACTAGATATGAACCCGATAGAACACATTTGCGATGTGACTGAATGTGCTGTCAGAGCTCATTGCCCCTCTCTCCGGAATTTACGGGAATTAGCTGACTATGTGTGCAGATGTGATGCCAGCTCCCTTCAGTGACCTACCAAGACCTCATTCTCTCTATTCCACAACTCTTCACCGCTGTTATCCACGCCCAAGGTGCACAAACCGGCTACTAGATACGTGGTCATAATGTTCCGGCTGATCAGTGTACACTGCAGAACTTCGTCACCTCTGAGAGCCATTGTAAACTGTTCTGCCCATTCTGCAGATATCACTTGACTGTAAAAGAAGCGTATGGAATCAAAAAACTATAGGATATGAGCAAGGTTCTTTTTGTTTGAACTGTGCAGAGCAAAAGGGCCGGCCGGTGTGGCCGTGCGGTTCTAAGCGCGTCAGTTTGGAACCGCGTGACCGCTACGGTCGCAGGTTCGAATCCTGCCTCGGGCATGGATGTGTGTGATGTCCTTAGGTTAGTTAGGTTTAAGTAGTTCTAAGTTCTAGGGGACTGATGACCTCAGTAGTTCAGTCCCATAGTGCTCAGAGCCATTTGAACCATTTTTTTGCAGAGCAAAAGGAACTATAACGTTCAAAAATTCTTCAAGTATCTAGTAGGCAAGTACTGGCAGACAATATTGGCTATCTTGACTAACTTAACAATACAGAATCCCAGCTGTAATATCCTGAATTTATAACACAGGTGTAGGCACAGATATTTTGGTATAGTCAAATACTAGAGCGACTTACAGGGGATGTCAAAAATATGGAGACACCTCGGGAAATACATGCTTGAACGTAAATGCAGATGATAGCCAAGCCTGTTGGTTGCGCTGTTGTATTTCATCACGAACGGCACTTAAAGAATGTCGTCAATACGTTGCAAGTGTCAGTCGTGGTCAGACCAGTGTTCGGTGCTATTATGTGTGTCTGATGTCGGAGCTTCGAAATTGGACAACGTTTTGGTGCACATATGATGAGTGCTTCCGCAAACACGGTAGCCGAAGTGTATGATGTTTCGTGCGACACTGTGCCTAAATTTTATACCACATACATGGGATTGTGACAAAAACTGAGAGTACGACAACTGGAAGAGTTCCTGCAGGATTGAATGTCACACTCGCGAATCCAGTCAGCACCAAAGCAACAAGACAGGAGCTTCAGAAGCAGGGACTCGCAGAGCGAGGTGAAACTACAAAACCACTCATCCGTAATACAGATGTTCGTGATAGGAAAACTTGATACCGAAGCAATTAAATCCGAATTATGGAGCAATGGAAGAGTATCATTTGTTCGCATCAGTCTTGTTTCACAGTTTTTCCAAATTCTGGCCGAGTTCTCGTCCCAAGAGTCAAATATGGTGGTGGTTCGGTATTGATTTCGGCAGCCATATCCCGGTAATCCACGGGACCCATGGTTAATGTGCAAGTTTGTGTAAGTGACATGTATTATATGACCATTTGGCAGATCAGGTCCATCCCATGGCACATTGTCTGTCCGACAACGGTGATGCTGTGATCCAAGACGACACGGCCCCTGTTGAACCAGATCTCATGAGGATGAACTTTTCCGTCTACCCTGGCCGCCACGGCCACCAGATCTCAATATTCTTGGACCTTTGTAGTCTACTTTGGGATCAATGGTGTGTGATCGCAATCCATCTCCATGGTCGTTACCTGAACGTGCCACTGTTTTGCAGGAAGAACGGTATGAAATACCATTTATAGACTGCTCGAAGCTGTTTTGGTTGCCACCGTCTTTCCTGTGCCGTATTAGACATGGTAATACGTTGCGTTTGTGGTGTTTCCATACTTTTGTCCTCTACGTCCCTCTAAATGAAACTGATATAAGGAGATGCAACGCCCTTTACGTATACGGTCCTACAAAATAGAGTTGTAGCTCTGAAATGTGTTGGAAAGTAATTAGAAAACAAAAAAATTGTGGTTGAAGGTGGAAAATTGCTGATTCATATAGTCCTCAACCTAAAAGTTACAGCTACAGGCAGGCCACGACTTATTGTCAACTAATACTGTAAACTTATATAATATTTTACATTCAGTTACTAAGTGAAAGACTACGCATACACGTGCATCCTTTGCATTAGGATGTTAAGCTTTCACTCTTTTCTGAATACCCTACCACTCTGAGCAGATATCTGTTGCACGTAGTGAAGTATGTGGACCTTGGGTTAATACACGTAATTAGAGCAGTCGTTGTGTCCTTCAACGTTTCTCTCCCCTATTTTGTTATTAGTTCAACTTCTTTATCGTGAAGTGAGAAGCATTTCCGGAGCTGATTAAAGAGACTGGGTTTTATGTTACGATGACGACGAACGAATCGTCCCCAGTGTAAATGACTGGTGGCCAATGCTAAATAGAAACATGCAAATCTCTTCTTTGCATATACAGCAGGTTTGTCAGTGAAGTCGATACGGAGCTATCTGCATGGTCTGAGTTTACAACGACTAAAATAATTAGAAGTTGTTGGTAAAAAATAATATATTGTACTTAACTGGTGGTACAGGAGTCTTCGTAGTCAGGAGGAGTATAATTACAAACAGAGAGCTTTAGAGGCATCACATAGGTCATACTTTAACAAAGCGCCTTGTTAGAGGTTGCTTCCTGTCAGCTGAAGGCTATACTACTTTCCTACTTGATGTCCCTAGCAGGAGTGCACGAGCGCACGCTAGAGACTTCTTGCAAGCCACGGAGCGGCGCTAGCGTTGCTAGTCTCTACACGCGCGTCCAGCGATACTAGTACTTAAAGCGGTCGATAACTGCAACCCCTAACAAGTGTGGTATCGAACGTTGATACCACATTTTAACTGGATTTTTTTTCTTTTTTGTTACCGCTACACAGCTCTCTTTTCATGAAATATGGTATAATTACGTCATTATTGCTAAACGAGATAAATTTACTATCCTGTAGTACACTGACGTTTTTTATGTTACTAGCAGCTCCGACAGAACCACTAGAGGAGTCGTTTGAATATAGAACATGCCTGACACTGCGAAGTAAAAGAATATTTGAGTTAATTATGGAAAAACTGCTTTATAGACGAGCTATCTGGCCAAGAATTGGAAACAGAAGGGCCAAAAACCGACGACGGGCTACAAGTTGGTGTTTTGAAGACAAATGATCCAGCAAATGTTTTCTTCAAACAACAATGCAACGGTTCTTATTTTGCAGACAGATCCTTTCACCGTGCCTCAGAGCGGCCGTTACTTCCCCCACGCTGTCGTTGTCAGAAACCCACGCACTCCTTACGACAACCGCTGCACGAGGCAAATCACACGACGTATTGCTCTGCCGATTTCAGTTTTGTAAGCGTTAAACCAAGGTACAAGTTCACACTTATTAACTTCTTGCATTGCTACACATACAGTGTTAGTCAAAGTATGGGTTGGTAGCCTCATATCGACCCGCGAAACAGTGATAAGACTGCCACTACTCGTACGCCATTAATAGGTACCCTGTAGCAATCTAGGCCACTGTGAAATATTCTCATATCTGATGAGTAGCATCCAAAATGGGTGTCACAAACAGTCACTATACCGTGCCGAACTGTATTCATCAACTTCTGCCCACAACCTCTTGCGTTAACAAAAGTAGATAGTTGTGAAAAGCCAAAAACAATCACCAACAACACCATCACACTTCAAGTTTTCACTAAAACAAAAGGAATGTATTGACTCTTATTTGACCTCACTAAGTCCGTCTCGTTCCTTAAACAACACTTCTAGCTAGCTAATGGTTCCACACACCTCTAAGCGGTATTTCTTACACATTATCTTTACGTCCTCTAAACGGCAGCACTCACCTTGAAAACCGGCAAAACACTAAATCTGTTTCCACACTCTATCAATGGAACACATCTGTGAACTCTCCCGAAGCTTTCTACACAGGCAGAATAACTTTATTGACCACTGACTACCAACTTCAGAAGTACAAGCCGCAGCACCACCACAGAGATTTCTCAACTTGCTTTTTGCGCCCCAAGAGTGCTGCCCGCCAATCTTCTGATATCACGAGCTTCAGAAAACTGCACGAAATCTTTTACATGCAATATTTTTATGACAGTTATCCTCAGGAACTAATTCAAACATTTGTATTGGCCATTTTCAGCTACCACTAACGGCGCTCAGCAAAGAGCTAGTTGCTGCCAAGTCTTTTAAACAATTTTTTTTCAACAAGTAGTGGGAAACACAGGGCATTCTGGGGGAATCCCTCGTTCTTGAGTCGGCCAGACAACCACCCATCTATCTGCGGCTGAATATCGGAAATCGTCTGTGGCAACCAAAGTGGCCATCAAAAATTTATTGATGAGATGATAAATATCAATTTTCACGCAAATTCATAATAGAAACGGTTTCAGTGTGTTCCATACTGAAGGAAACATGCTATTTTCCAATATGTCCTTACTAATGAAGTGGTTTACTTTACCTTTTGGAACCCAGACTAGGAACAGTCCACCAGTCAATTTTATCGACGACATTTTAAGGGAACAGCGTTCGGTTGATGCTGGATGGTCCCAAACACACATATACAGGGTGTTTAAAAAATGACCGGTATATTTGAAACGGCAATAAAAACTAAACGAGCAGCGATAGAAATACACCGTTTGTTGCAATATGCTTGGGACAACAGTACATTTTCAGGCAGACGAACTTTCGAAATTAGAGTAGTTACAATTTTCAATAACAGATGGCGCTGCGGTATGGGAAACTCTATAGTACGATATTTTCCACATATCCACCATGCGTAGCAATAATATGGCGTAGTCTCTGAATGAAATTACCCAAAACCTTTAACAACTTGTCTGGCGGAATGGCTTCACATGCAGATGATATGTACTGCTTCAGCTGTTCAATTGTTTCTGGATTCTGGCGGTACACCTGGTCTTTCAAGTGTCCCCACAGAAAGAAGTCACAGGGGTACATGTCTGGCGAATAGGGAGGCCAATCCACGCCGCCTCCTGTATGTTTCGGATAGCCCAAAGCAATCACACGATCATCGAAATATTCATTCAGGAAATTAAAGACGTCGGCCGTGCGATGTGGCCGGGCACCATCTTGCATAATCCACGAGGTGTTCGCAGTGTCGTCTAAGGCAGTTTGTACCACCACAAATTCACGAAGAATATCCAGATAGCGTGATGCAGTAATCGTTTCGGATCTGAAAAATGGGCCAATGATTCCTTTGGAAGAAATGGCGGCCCAGACCAGTACTTTTTGAGGATGCAGGGACGATGGGACTGCAACATGGGGCTTTTCGGTTCCCCATATGCGCCAGTTCTGTTTATTGACGAAGCCGTCCAGGTAAAAATAGGCTTCGTCAGTAAACCAAATGCTGCCCACATGCATATCGCCGTCATCAATCCTGTGCACTATATCGTTAGCGAATGTCTCTCGTGCAGCAATGGTAGCGGCGCTGAGGGGTTGCTGCGTTTGAATTTTGTATGGATAGAGGTGTAAACTCTGGCGCATGAGACGATACGTGGACGTTGGCGTCATTTGGACCGCAGCTGCAACACGGTGAACGGAAACCCGAGGCCGCTGTTGGATCACCTGCTGCACTAGCTGCGCGTTGCCCTCTGTGGTCGCCGTACGTGGTCGCCCTACCTTTCCAGCACGTTCATCCGTCACGTTCCCAGTCCGTTGAAATTTTTCAAACAGATCCTTTATTGTATCGCTTTTCGGTCCTTTGGTTACATTAAACCTCCGTTGAAAACTTCGTCTTGTTGCAACAACACTGTGTTCTAGGCGGTGGAATTCCAACACCAGAAAAATCCTCTGTTCTAAGGAATAAACCATGTTGTCTACAGCACACTTGCACGTTGTGAACAGCACACGCTTACAGCAGAAAGACGACGTACAGAATGGCGCACCCACAGACTGCGTTGTCTTCTATATCTTTCACATCACTTGCAGCGCCATCTGTTGTTGAAAATTGTAACTACTGTAGTTTCGAAAGTTTGTCCGCCTGAAAATGTACTGTTGTCCCAAGCATATTGCAACAAACGGTGTATTTCTATCGCTGCTCGTTTAGTTTTTATTGCCGTTTCAAATATACCGGTCATTTCTGAAACACCCTGTATTAAAGCCTCGTGTAAACGCAAAACTCATATACCATAACTGACTGTGTATTTACCAGTTCAGCAGTTTAAAAGAGATATTCTTTCTTATTTTGTATTCACAAGGCACCTTTCCTTTTGAAAGCATGTTTTTAGGTGAATGTAATAAATAAATGTTTGCTTTATTGATGGAAATGGAAGTGAATGTAGGTGCTGAACCCAGTGCCGGCACGTAGATTCTTTCAAGAAGCACCATCGTCCTCGCCAGTGACGGACGAAACACCGCAACGGAGGCACGTGTTGAGAGACTTTGGATTGTAGAGCATATTATCTTGGAGCAGACACTTCAGTGTATGAGCCACTCTCAATTTATGTCTCTGATCATTAGTAACAATATCAAGCAAGTTAGATCAAATACGCAATAAACGGAACTGAAACAAATGCCATTCATCGAAGTACAGAGTACTGTATATTACCGCTTGCTACTTCGTTTACTAGGTAGGATTCCGAAAAGATCACTAACTAAGATTTTTTGACAGACAACTCGCTTTATTATCAGCTTTTTCCATGTGATATTAAAACTGGAAAAAAATAATTTTAGAAGTAACAAAAATGTGCTGAAGCATATGAATAGCATTTTATATTAAATCAGTTCGCCTCTCAGGAATGTCATTAGTCATTGCAAAATTTTGCTCCTGTATGTTTCCAAACAACTATGATAAGTAGATGTGACAAACATTCTGTATTTCCTCATTCCTACCATAGTACGGCTAGGATGGAGGATACTCTAGAACAGGGCTGGCAAAGCGTGCTCGCGAGCCATTCCTTCCCGTCCAAAGCTCGACTCGTCCAGTACAGCGCAACCACAGCCACACCGGCCAGTTGCATAAGTGACTGTAAGTCGTCGTAGATCATAAGCCTTAGCTATTTCTTACGCTTGAACTTCGTAAGAAATAAACTGCTGAAACCTGAATTTCTAGTTGTTTGTCTCAACTCTTGTAATTATGTTAGTGGCGTGCTTAAATATTTAGGTTGGATTTATTTGATTTGGACTTGACATGTCCTACCATACATGTACTCCCCTGGAGATGTACTTCAACCTATATGTGTTGTTCTGAAAAATATCATAGTTTACGAGGAAGTCTACGAGTTTTCGGTATCGATCTTGTAGCATGACTTCAAACACTGCTGCATCTGTTCTCGATAACGTTAAAGGATCATTTTGTAAATTGCACACTTCCTGAAGATCACTTCCAACAATAATTTTTATCGGTGCGTCAAAGAAAATGACATTCAGATGTAGAGATTGAAAACCTTTAAAAGGACTATGAAACTCTCTGAAGACTTCATCAATAATGTAAGTAAATCAAGAAAATTTTAATTTCATGTATTATTCCCTCAGTTCACAAAAACTCGGTAAATAACACAAATTTTTCTTATTTATTTGCGGTTTAAAAAGTGTTAGTTCACATCGGAAGTCACTAAGATTCATAAACATATCAGGAATAGGGCACTCCTTTCCCGGAAAACGCAATTTCAGATTATTATTCTCCCCTAAGAGAAGAAGGAGTTAATCATTTTCCTTCACTCAACCAACGAATTCGGAATGCAGAAGTATGTCTCTGTGTTTCGCGTCAACTTTTTCCAAAAGATGCCGATGAGATAAAATGGTTTTCCTCTACGAATTATTCGTTATTTTCGTTACATCTTTCATTACGGACGGCAATCTGACACTTTTCGTACGTAATGCTTCCTGATGAATAATGGAATGAAAAGTTAAACAATTAATTCCCTTTTTTCTTAATCCACTAATGAAGCCATTTTTGCTACCCACTATAGTCACTGCACCGTCGACACAAATTGCAGAGCATTTAAACAAAAAAAACACCTATTTCGTCAAGACAGTTTTAACTGCATTAAAAATATCCAACTCTGTTGTTCTGCGCCACGGTACGTTGTTACACGACAACAATTAGTAGATGACTAAAATGTGTTCAATCAGCATTCACGTTCACACGCAAAGAATAATACGAATGGGGTGTGGTGGAGGGTACGTTTTGTATCGCTAACTGAGCCCCCCTCAACACATTCCACTCACGAAGAGCGCTTGGGAAGAATGATTGTCGGTAAGCATATCTATTGGCTCTAATTTCTCGAATTTTCACCTCATGGTCATTACGCGAGAAGTACGTTAGGGGAAGTAATATGATGTCCGAATCTTCACGGAAAGTGCTATCTCGAAATTTGAATAGTAAATCTACCCGAGATGTACAACGCTTCTCATGTGACGTCTGCCAATGGACTTTTTGAGCACCGCCGTAAGGCTCTCGTGCCTACTACACGATCTTGGGACGAAAAGTGCCGCTCTTTGTTTGATATTCTTTATCTCTTTTATCAATCCTATCTGGCAAGGAGCCCAGATAGACGAACAGTACTCAATAATAGGTCAAAAAAACGCCTTACAAGCCACTTCCTTCGCGGATGAGTTACATTTCCTTAAGATTCTTACTATGAATCTGAGTTTGGCATCTGCTTTTTCCATTATTTTTTTTATATGGTCATTCCACTTATGGTCGTTCCGAATAGTTACTCCTAGATATTTTACGGTAGATACTGTTCCCAGCAGTTTGTCATCAATAGTGTAGCTATACAGTAGAGGATTTCTTTACCAATGTATGCGCAATATGTTACATTTATTTACGTTCAGAGTCAACTGCCAGAGCCTGTACCATTCAACAATTCTCTGAAGATCATTCTGCAAATCGTTGCTATCTTCTGGCGTTGCTACTTTGTTATAGACAACCGCATCATCTGCGAATAGCCTTAGAGAGCATCCGACTCTTTGTACTAGACCATTTATATATATATTGTAAACAGTAACGGTCCTATCACTCTTCCTTGGGGTGCACCGGAAATTACCTCTACATCTGTCGATTTAGTTCCGTTAAGACCCACGTGTTGAGTTCTGTCTGCAAGGAAGTATTGAAACCAATTGCAAATCTGCTCTGATACTCGATAACCTCGTATTTTTTTCATTAAACGCCAGTGCGGGACGGTGTCAAATACTTTCCTGAAGTCAAGGACCACGGCATCAACCTGAGCGCCATTTTCTACGCCACTGTGAATCTCATGGAGAAACAGAGCGACCTGAGTTTTGCAGGATCTCTGTTTGCGGATTCCATGTTGATTTTTATAGAGATTTTCCTTTTCCAAGAACATCATAATTCTTGAGCATAAAACATGTTCTATAATCCTAGAACAGATTCACGTCAATGATATAGGTCTATAATTGTGTGCATCTGCCCTACGGTCCTTTTTAAAAACGGGAATGACCTGCGCATTCTTTCAGTCGCTTGGTACCTTTCGTTGCTCAAGCGATCTACGATAAATTACTTCTAGAAGTGGAGCAAGTTCTTTCGCATAATCTTTGTAGAATCTTGTAGCTATCTCATCTGGTCCTGTCGCCTTTCCACTATCAAGTGACTGTAATTGTTTTTATGTTCCGCTATCGGTTACCTCAATATCTGCCATTTTGACGTTCGTACGGCGATTGAAAGGAGCTACGATCCTCCGCGATGAAACAATTTTGGAAGACCGAATTCAGTATTTCTGCCTTCTCTCTGTCATCTTCAGTTTCTGTGCCAGTATGGTCACTGAGTAAATGAATAGGTGAGTTTCCATACGACCAAAATCTCTTAGGGTTTTTACTCAGATCGGATGGCGAAGTTTTACTTTCAAAGTCATTGAACGCTTCTCTCATTGAAACTGGGGTGAAGTTCTCTTTGTTTACGTATCAGTTTTCTAACACGGCCATTATGCCACCGTGGGTCTTTCCCATCCCTTAAGACCTTACTCGGAACATATTTGTCTAGGGCATGTTGTACGGTGCTTTTGAATTTTTTCATTCGTTTTCCACATCTTCGTCCTCATCACCGAATATTTTATGCTGACTGCTCAGGTACTCGGAAATATGTATCTTGTCACTCTTGCTAAGCAAAAATATCTTCCTACCTTTCTTAAAGTTCTTTGTGAGACCCCTTGTTATAAATCTTTACGATCACTGTTACCTTCCTCTACGCTAACTGATTCGATCAATTCAGGTTTGTTTGTTGCCAGAAGGTCTAAGACGTTACTCTCAAGAGTTGGTTCTCTGACTGTCACCTCACAGCAATTTTCGGGCAAGATGTCCAGAACAATGTCACTCGAATTCTTGTCTCTGTCACCAGTTTTGATGGCATGACACTCCAAATCTATACTTGGAAAATGGAAGTCATCCTCTATTACAACGGCAAGATCAAGAAAATTACTAACGAAATTCTGCAAGTTCTGTCTGAAGGTCTCTACTGGTAGAGCTCCTAACCTAGACGGTCTCTAAAAGCAGCTGATTACCACTGTTGACAGATCTTTGATACTTACCTTCACCCAGATTAATTCACAAGCGGAATCCGTGATAACCTCTCTAGATTTTATCGAATTCTTTACTGCAATAAACACACCAACTCCATTAGTGAGTAATCTATCCTTACGATAAATATTCCAATCTAAACCTAGGATTTCGTTATTACTAACATCCGGTTTCAACCAACTTTCTATTCCTAATACTATCTGTGCTTTATAACCATCAGTAACCGATATTAAATCCAGGACATTTCCTTGGATTCTCCTGCAGTTTACTAAAATCATATTAACCTTTTCTATCTCTGATCTGCGACGATGAATGTTCTCTGAGGACACTTTGGCTAATTTATGAGGCAAATCGACTTTTTACAGTGTTACGAGACACCATCATAAGCAAAGGCCTTTACTGTCTCTGTTGCACATTCTTTCAAGAGCAAACCGCCGCTGAGGCGCTTCTGATCTTTAGTTAGTTTTAAGCATACCACATACGATGAAGTTCACTCTTCTCTGTAAGACGTCATGGTTCAGACAACTCTTATATATCTTCTTTTTAAACTGAACCACTGAACGACATCGTTCATCACGAGAATAACTCCCGTGTGTTGCTTCACGATGCCTAGAGAAATGTCGAGCATTATTTACAAATTAAATATTGCTGTTTTCCATGGGAATCGTGTAGAAAGAAGTAATCAGTCTCTTTTCGACATTCTTGAGAATCGTAATGGAAAAAGAACCACAGTAATAGCCAGAATCAAAACGAGAAAGATAACCAAAGTAATAACGAAAATGACAAGCTGAGATTTAGTGTAATATCAGGGAGAATAAATCTGAAAAAACCCGAGAGCGATCGGGTTATCTGGTCAAGGAAGCTTCTTCGAAGCCGGGCGGCGACAAGTGGTGTCAGACCCCGTGCGTTGAGAAATCAGTTGGAAATAAACTGCCACACTCGGTAGCTGCTAAACAAGCGAACCGTAGGATGCGGCGGGGCCGTTACGCACAGCGCGAGTAGATTTGGAAGGAGAAGCGCTCCTCGTAGGGGAATGGCTAAAGAGCCACGCAGTGCCTGGCCTGCTCTAGAAATATGTATCTACTGAAATGAAGAACATCTAAAATCCAATTGCTCTCATTTAAAACAAAAAGAAACCAGAAAGTACTCATATAGAGCAAATATTAGCAAAGAAAATATAAAAAAAAAGAAAACTGAGACAACTAAACATGGTGATACATATGATATTCAGGCACAATGTGCTAAAACGGAAAAAAACATTAGAATTGGCCAAGAATAAAATGAAATTGTAGTGGAACGAGAAATGTGAGGAAGCACTACAACAAAGAGATAAAAAATAGAGTAAGTAGGATTAGAGTAGGTGCAGATATTAATAGCGACCGCAACTTACTTATGGCAGAAATAGAAATAAGAATGAAAAAACTGAAGAAGGCGCCCATGGTGAAGAAGCGGGATCTACAGAAGATAAGATATAACAAAGAAAAAATTACAGAAATGCTGTCACGTGAGTTTCTAAACACATTACGAGACAAAGAACCCCTGATAATGTCAACGAGTACTGGAATATGCTGAAAGAAGTAATGATTAAAGTAGGACAGCAAAATATAGGATATGTAAAAGGGAATAGATAAAAAAAAACCATGGGTCACACGAGAAATGATTTCCAAGATGGAGAAGAAAATTTAAGAACAAGAACATGAAGATACAAGGAAGATATACCGAATGTTAAATAATGAACTGGGAAGAGAAACAGAGCAGGCTAGGAAAGAATGGGTGAAAGAGGAATATGATGCAATTGAAGAACTGGACAGGAAGGGAAGATACGACTTACTATACAACAGAGTAAAAACTATGACATGGGAACAAAACAGAGCAGGAAGTGTTACTACGGAAATTTTGAGTAAAGACGAAGAGGTAGTGTACAAAGATCGTGACGATGTCCTCCAGACATGGGAAGAATATCTAAGAGAGCTATATGATACAAATCGCAAACCAGAAACTCTGGAACTTGAATCTTACAACAGCGTAAATGACGACGAGAAAGGACCATAATAATGGAAGAAGTAATGTCTGCCATAGCTGCAATGAAAAATGGCAAAGCGGTAGGTACAGATACGATACCGGGAGAAATATTAAAATGTTTGAACCAAGATGGAATAAGAGAAATATAGACGTTATGCAATAAAATATATGAAAGTGGTGAATGGCCTGAGGACTTTCTGACAACAGTAGTGATTCCATCACCGAAAAACAAGGAACCAAGAAATGCCATGAGCACAGGACAATCAGCCTCATTTCACATGCAGCCAAAGTGATGTTAAGAATAATTAACAAAAGACTTGAAAAAGTAATGGAGGAGATTCTTGGAGAGGAGCAGTTTGGCTTTATACGGAATACGGGCGCCAGAGATGCAATAGGGCTCCTATGAATCTTGGGAGAAAGGTTTATTAAAAAAGGAAGAGACCTATACAGAGTGGCCCATTGATAGTGACCTGACCAAATATATCTCCAAATAAGCATCAAACGAAAAAAGTACGAAGAACGAAACTCGTCTAGCTTTAAGGCGGAAACCAGATAGCGCTATGGTTGGCCCGCTAGATGGCACTGCCATAGGTCAAACGGATATCAACTGCGTTTTTTTAAATATGAACCGCCAATTTTTGTTATATATTCGTGTAGTACGTAAAGAAATATGAATGTTTTAATTGGAACACTTTTTTCGCTTAGTGATAGATGGCGCTGTAATAGTCACAAACGTATAAGTACGGCTAATCCGCACATCAATAGCAGACAAATTGCGCGAGAATCGGGAATCTCAAAAACGTCGGTGTTGAGAATGCTACATCAACATCGGTTACATCCGTACCATATTTCTATGCACCAGGAATTGCATGGCGACGACTTTGAGCGTCGTGTACACTTCTGCCACTAGGCACAAGAGATATTACGGGACGATGACAGATTTTTTGCACGCGTTCTATTTAGCGACGAAGCGTCATTCACCAACAGCGGTAACGTAAACCGGCATAATATGCACTATTGGACAACGGAAAATCCACGATGTCTGCGACAAGTGGAAAATCAGCGACCTTGGCGGGTTAATGTATGGTGCGGCATTATGGGAGGAAGGATAATTGGCCCCCATTTTATCGATAGCGATCTAAATGGTACAATGTATGCTGATTTCCTACGTAATGTTCTACCGACGTTACTATAAGATGTTTCACTGCATGACAGAATGGCGACATACTTCCAACATGACGCATGTCCGGCACATAGCTCGCTTGCGGTTGGAGCGGTATTGAATAGCATATTTCGTGACAGGTGGATTGGTCGTCGAAGCACCATACCATGGCCCGCACGTTCACCGGATCTGACGTCCCCGGATTTCTTTCTGTGGGAAAAGTTGAACGATATTTGCTATTGTGATCCACCAACAACGCCTGACAACATGCGTCAGCGCATTGTCAATGCATGTGCGAACGTTACGTAAGGCGAACTACTCGCTGTTGAGAGGAATGTCGCTACATGTATTGCCACATGCATTGAGGTTGACGGACATTATTTTGAGCATTTATTGCATTAATGTGGTATTTACAGGTAATCACGCTGTAACAGCATGCGTTCTCAGAAATGATAAGTTCACAAAGGTACATATATCACATTGGAACAACCGAAATAAAATGTTCAAACGTACCTACGATCTGTATTTTAATTTAAAAACCTACCTGTTACCAACTGTTCGTCTAAAATTGTGAGCCATATGTTTGTGACTATTACAGCGCCATCTATCACAAAGCGAAAAAAGTGGTCCAACTAAAACATTCATATTTCTTTACGTACTACACGAATATGTAGTAAAAAGTGGGGGTTCCTATTTAAAAAAAACGCAGTTGATATCCGTTTGACCTATGGCAGCGCCATTTAGTGGGCCAACTATAGCGTCATCTGGTTTCTCCCTTCAGACTAGACAAGTTTCGTTCTTTGTAGTTTCTTCGTTTGACGCTTATTTCGTTAGATATTTGGCCCGGTCACGATCAATGGAGCAGCCTGTATATGTGCTTCATCGATCTAGAAAATGCTTTTGACAGTGTCGTTTGGGACAAGCTGGCGACAATAATGAGGGAAAAGAGAGTGGACTGGCAAACCAGAAGACTTGTAGACTCATGATATCTTAATCATAAAGCCTCAGTTAAAGTGAGAGGAGAATGTACAAACTGGATCGGACTAGGAAAAGGAGTAAGACAAGGATGCTGCCTATCACCTACTCTTTTCAACCTCTACTTGGAAAAGATGGTTGACCAATGCTCATTAGATGACAAAGGAGTAGAAATTGGAGGAAGAAGAGTAGGGTTTTTGAGGTTAGCTGATGACATGGTCCTTCTAGCCACAGGCGGGAAAGAATTACAAGAGATGGTGGACACCATTGAAGCTAACGGAAAGAATTATGGAATGAAAATTAACACAAAGAAAGCAAAAGTATTGGCACTAGGAGGAAATAAAGAAATAAAAATTATGCTGAATGGAGAAATACTAGAAGAGATGCAAAATTTTAATTATCTTGGAAGCCGGATAGACACCGACTGGAAGTGCACCGCAGAAATCAAAACAAGGATTGCAATGGCAAAACAGGCATTTTATAAGAAAAGGAGAATTTTCTGCAGCGATCTGGACAGTGAACTCAGGAAGAGACTCATAAAATGTCTTGTATCGAGTGTTCTTCTATCTGGCACTGAAACATGGACTTTGAGGAAGAAAGACAGAGGAAGGCTGGAGGCTTTTGAGATGTGGACATGGCGGAGGATAGAAAGAATAAGTTGGATGGACAGAGCAAAAAATGAAGAGGTACTGAGAAGAGTGGGAGAGAAAAGACAGTTAATAGATGTAATAAAAAGAAGAAAAAGAAATTGGATTGGGCATATATTAAGAAAGAATGATGGACTGATAAAAACAGTTTTAGAAGGTTATGTAGAAGGGAAAAGGAAGCGAGGAAGGAGGAGATTTCAGATACCGGATGACGTGATGGACGGTGCGACACACGGCAGCCTTAAGAAGGAAGCAATGGACAGCAGAAAATGGAGAGGCAAAGGACCTGCTAATACAGCAGAAAACTAATGATGATGAGAGATATTAGAAAAAGGAGAACACCATAATTATTCACAGAACAAAGAAAATAAACGTAAATGTAACCATAAAAATCAAAAGAGCCTTTGAAAAGACTCAGCTTTCGAAGATACAAGAAAAGGTCACCAAAAAGGGTACTAAAAGTTTTTGACAAACTTTTTAACACCTAAGTAACTGGTTGTCCACTTCCCTGACGATAGTTGCAACACACTGCCGCTAGAAGGCTCCGAATTGTTGCGTGTAGCACGGCAGTGTGTAACGCAACTATGTCAGGGCGTCTGAAACGACGTGCTGTAATCAAGTTTCTGACCGCAAAAAACGTGCCTCTAACTGAAATTAAAAAATATGGCTCTGAGCACTATGGGACTTAACGTCTGAGATCATCAGTCCCCTAGAACTTAGAACTACTTAAACCTAACTAACCTAAGGACATCACACACATCCATGCACGAGGCAGAATTCGAACCTGCAACCGTAGCAGTCGCGCGGTTCCGGACTAAAGCGCCTAGAACCGCTCGGCCACCGCGGCTGGCAACTGGAATCCATAGAAGAATGAAAGCTGTGTAAGGTGATGGTTGTATCGACATCAGTAATGAGCGACGTCGCGTTTTTCGTGTTCAGAATGATGGAAATGGTGGTGCTAACATCAACGTGTATGCAGAGCTCGGAGTTGATGACCGCGAACGGCAACGGTCGAGAATCATCGGAATCGGGTTGAGGAAGTCATAAGAGAAAATCGTCAGATTACACAGACAGCTCTCAGGTAAGCGTGGCATATCATGAGAGTGCGCACAGTACATCATTGTAGAACTGCGGTGTAGAAAACAGTGTGCACTGTGGGTGCCTCGAACGCTCACTCCTCACATAAAAAAGAGGAGACTGGACATCTGTTAACAATTTCTTTTGCGTTTTGAGCGTCACTCTCATTTGTAACATAACAACACAGTCACTCTTGGACTGTTGATGTTTCTAAAAATATCAGAAATCCAATATATCGCTATTTAAAAATATATCATTATCTGCTTCCGATACACCGAAAAATTATCGATATGTCGATGGAAAAATTAACGACCTACAGGCTAAAAAGAATATCGGCTACACATTGTAAATATAGTGCCCTTAATCGGGCAGGTAGGTTATAAAATTTAAAAAGGGAAATGGATAGGTTAAAGTTAGATATAGTGGGAATTAGTGAAGTTCGGTGGCAGGAGGGACAAGACTTTTGGTCAGGTGATTACAGGGTTATAAATACAAAATCAAATAGAGGTAATGCAGGATTAGGTTTAATAATGAATAAAAAAATAGGAGTGCGGGTTAGCTACTATAAACAGCATAGTGAACGCATTATTGTGGCCAAGATAGACAGGAAGCCCATGCCTACTACAGTAGTACAAGTTTATATGCCAACTAGCTCTGCAGATGATGAAGAAATTGTTGAAATGTATGACGAGATAAAAGAAATTATTCAGGTAGTGAAGGGAGACGAAAATTTAATAGTCATGGGTGACTGGAATTCGTCAGTAGGAAAAGGGAGAGAAGGAAACATAGTAGGTGAATATGGATTGGGGGGAAGAAACGAAAGAGGAAGCCGCCTTGTAGAATTTTGCACAGAGCATAACTTAATCATAGCTAATACTTGGTTCAAGAATCATAAAAGAAGGTTGTATACCTGGAAGAATCCTGGAGATACTAAAAGGTATCAGATAGATTATATAATGGTAAGACAGAGATTTAGGAACCAGGTTTTAAATTGTAAGACATTTTCAGGGGCAGATATGGATTCTGACCACAATCTCTAGGTTATGAACTGCAGATTGAAACTGAAGAAACTGCAAAAAGGTGGGAATTTAAGGAGATGGGACCGGGATAAACTGAAAGAACGAGAGGTTGTAGAGAGTTTCAGGGAGAGCATAAGGGAACAATTGACAGGAATGGGGGAAAGAAATACAGTAGAAGAAGAATGGGTAGCTCTGAGGGATGAAGTAGTGAAAGCAGCAGACGATCAGGTAGGTAAAAAGACGAGTGCTAATAGAAATCCTTGGGTAACAGAAGAAATATTGAATTTAATTGATGGAAGGAGAAAATATAAAAATGCAGTAAATGAAGCAGGCAAAAAGGAATACAAACGTCTCAGAAATGAGATCGACAGGAAGTGCAAAATGGCTAAGCAGGGATGGCTAGAGGACAAATGTAAGGATGTAGAGGCTTGTCTGACTAGGGGTAAGATAGATACTGCCTACAGGAAAATTAAAGAGACCTTTGGAGAGAAGAGAACCACTTGTATGAATATCAAGAGCTCAGATGGCAACCCAGTTCTAAGCAAAGAAGGGAAGGCAGAAAGGTGGAAGGAGTATATAGAGGGTTTATACAAGGGCGATGTACTTGAGGACAATATTATGGAAATGGAAGAGGATGTAGATGAAGATGAATGGGAGATACGATACTGCGTGAAGAGTTTGACAGAGCACTGAAAGACCTGAGTCGAAACAAGGCCCCGGGAGTAGACAACATTCCATTAGAACTACTGACGGCCTTGGGAGAGCCAGTCCTGACAAAACTCTACCATCTGGTGAGCAAGATGTATGAGAGAGGTGAAATACCCTCATACTTCAAGAAGAATATAATAATTCCAATCCCAAAGAAAGCAGGTGTTGACAGATGTGAAAATTACCGAACTATCAGTTTAATAAGTCACAGCTGCAAAATACTAACGCGAATTCTATACAGAAGAATGGAAAAACTGGTAGAAGCGGACCTCGGGGAAGATCAGTTTGGATTCCGTAGAAATGTTGGAACACGTGAGGCAATACTAACCTTACGACTTATCTTAGAAGAAAGGTTACGAAAAGGCAAACCTACGTTTCTAGCATTTGTAGACTTAGAGAAAGCTTTTGACAATGTTGACTGGAATACTCTCTTTCACATTCTAAAGGTGGCAGGGTTAAAATACAGGGAGCGAAAGGCTATTTACAATTTGTACAGAAACCAGATGGCAGTTATAAGAGTCGAGGGGCATAAAAGGGAAGCAGTGGTTGGGAAAGGAGTGAGACAGGGTTGTAGCCTCTCCCCGATGTTATTCAATCTGTATATTGAGCAAGCAGTAAAGGAAACGATTCGGAGTAGGTATTAAAATTCATGGAGAAGAAGTAAAAACTTTGAGGTTCGCCGATGACATTGTAATTCTGTCAAAGACAGCAAAGGACTTGGAAGAGCAGTTGAACGGAATGGACAGTGTCTTGAAAGGAGGATATAAGATGAACATCAACCAAAGCAAATACGAGGAGATTGGAATGTAGTCAAATTAAATCGGGTGATGCTGAGGGAATTAGATTAGGAAATGAGACACTTTAAGTAGTAAAGGAGTTTTGCTATTTAGGGAGTAAAATAACTGATGATGGTCGATGTAGAGAGGATATAAAATGTAGACTGGCAATGGCAAGGAAATCGTTTCTGAAGAAGAGAAATTTGTTAACATCGAGTACAGATTTAAGTGTCAGGAAGTCGTTTCTGAAAGTATTTGTATGGAGTGTAGCCATGTATGGAAGTGAAACATGGACGATAACTAGTATGGACAAGAAGAGAATAGAAGCTTTCGAAATGTGGTGCTACAGAAGAATGCTGAAGATAAGGTGGGTAGATCACATAACTAATGAGGAGGTATTGAATAGGATTGGGGAGAAGAGAAGTTTGTGGCATAACTTAACTAGAAGAAGCTATCGGTTGGTAGGACATGTTTTGAAGCATCAAGGGATCACAAATTTAGCATTGGAGGGCAGCGTGGTGGGTAAAAATCGTAGAGGGAGACCAAGAGATGAATACACTAAGCAGATTCAGAAGGATGTAGGTTGCAGTAGGTATTGGGAGATGAAGAGGCTTGCACAGGATAGAGTAGCATGGAGAGCTGCATCAAACCAGTCTCAGGACTGAAGACCACAACAACAACATAATATTTAGGTATCGATTTATTATTAGATATTCTGTGCAGCAAGAACCTAGCAGCTTGCTTATCCCCTTAGAGCAAGAATTGCAAGGAAAACGATTTAGGTTCACGCTTAGCAATAATCACTTCGCTAACAACGGTAACTGCAGGTAAGTGGCATAATAAAAGGTGTCCAGAGGGTCCGTCGTATGGTTTCGTTACGCATCGGATTTATGTGGAACACTTCATATCGACTTCCCTGTACTTCATTTCTGCAAACGCCAGTGAACTAGCAGTTGTGGTGTTGAAATATCGTGGTGAATTTAAACGTTGCAGTTACTGATTACGTCATCATTTCCCCTCACACGCCTCCGCCCCCGGGAAAGACCAATATTGTCATTTAGATTTTTGTTCACCAGTTTCAACAACTTTTTTTTTAACAATGCCGATGTGAAGAAGTAGCACACTAGTTGGTAAAAAAATGTTTTTACGCAAATGGTGTGCTATTTCTTCATCCGTCCCGTCCCCCGCCCCAAGGCAATCTGACTTACTTCAAACTCACTGTCAAATAGAAAGACTGGACGTGATGAAAACTCAAAATGTAGCAAGACTCCTACACACAGTAAAAATAAAATTATGTTTTACTACAATTTAAAAAGAACTACTTCAAATACTTATCGAAAATTGCGAAAAATATATAATATAGAATAATAATATCGACACTCAATATTGCCATTACAATACCGATATATCGATATGTCGGTGAGACATTATCGCCGGCGTATGTCGATAATTTTTGGAAACATATCGATACATCGTTGTTTCATCAAAGCCCCAATTATGGCAGGTGATGAAAACAACTGACCACGGTGACCCAGAAAACAGGAGAGCATCAATTGTGCTCCAACATAAAGGATCACCGACGCCAATAAAATTCAGGACCATGCCATCAGCAGACAAAGTCACGCTCACAGCGTTCTGGGATGTTAAAGGAGTGGTGCTTTCGAAATTGATGCCAAACAGGCACCATCATGAACTCTGCAGGGTACCGCGAGACTCTGAGGAAACTGAAGGCACGAACTGAAAGAGTTCGTCCGCACATGGAGCACGCTCTCCTTCAGCATGATAATGCCAGAACAAACACGACCGCTGAGACATCTGCAACAATCCGACGCCATGGGTTCAGTGTCATCGACCATCCTCCATACAGTCCCAGCTTGGCCCTATCCGACTTCATCTGTTTGCCAAACTTAAAGATCTGTAAGCATTTCAGTTTGAGGAGGTGAAGCGGTGCAAGCAGAGATGAGGTTGTTGCTCCATCAACAAAGTCAAACGTTCGGCAGTGGCAGTATCAACAAACCGGTTCCTCTTTGGTAAAAGCGTGTTAGTCGCCAGGGTATGTTGAGAAATAAATATGGAGACACAAGGAATAAAGATGGAGAATATTAATAAAGCGTTTTATTTAAAAAGTTATAAGAGTTTTCACATAAGAAATTCGGAGGCTTTACTTTGCAATACACCCTCGTACAAGAAAAGGAAGCAACAAAGAAATAGGAGAAACTGATGTTGTTACGTGATTAGTGAGATAACGTGAAGACCTGAAACAGTTTATAAATACGTAGGAAGACTTATTGATTACAATCGCTAGGTACAGCGACTAGCAGCTGAACCTTAACGTACAGACATGTTGTATGTTTAAATAGACGAAAGAATCGGGTATCGTTTGACTACAAGATACATATGCGTCTGCAAGGGGGATCCCAGAATAAAATTTATCCTAAAAATTTTAGGGAAATGTAATTAATCAACGAAGAAAACCCTCATTCAACCAATTCCTGGGTGTTGTTGGTTGGTCTGTAACCCTTACAAAGTTTTATAAATGAAAAATAAAGAAAACTGAAAGACTAGCATTGTGTTACTACGAAAGTTTTGTTTGTCCGTGCCACAACGTTACAGGAACCCTCAGCTAACACCAGTGGGAGACGCTACATAAAATTTGTTGTGCATGACGCAGAACTCAACCCTAAATTTCCGAAAACACATGTTCCAGTACAATTCCTCCTGTATCCTGTATTTCACGTAATGACTAAGAGAAAAATTTAGAGAATTTTGAATGAACACAGAGGATATTGACAATTTCCTCCCTCTTATCATCCAAGACTGTAACTGGAAGAAAAGTTGTGTATGAGTTTGGTACACGACGCCCCTCTCTTATACACAATACTGTGTTTTGAGTTGTACAGCTGACGATGTATTCTATACATATTCTAATCAACACCCCCCCCCCTTTCTCTTTTACTGGTGAGATAGGAGAGATCGCGGCATGAACATAATCGTGAAGGCGATATTTCCTTCCACCTAGTTCCACTGAATGGAAAAAGAAATGACAAACATAATGTTATAACGATATTATATTTTTCACACTTCACAGGGTGGTGGGTGTAGATGTAGGGAAAAGTTTTGTTGTGTTACAGAAGAACAGAAGGAAGATAAGAAGTCAGCGACTTGCCAACGTCGTAGAGCTTTAGCATTGCTGGACGAAAATGGAGGAAGCTGTCCTAGCCTCACTATAGCAATAGTAGCGGCATTTCAGTTACAGATAACATAGAATACCGAAATCACGTTGGTCGAACAGTTAATCTGAGCACCACTTCTCAAGAACTTACCAGCTACTCCGCATGTATGGAACGGCTCAAAGGCGCAAGTAACTTAGTCAAAAATGTTCTAATTAACGGTGCACATATATTCACATTTTAAAAATAGTTTCCATCCTCACTCGTGATCTCACATATAAAAAGAATCGTTTACACGATGTGGCTCACAGGGAGGTTTCGAATCTGCTTGGGCTGCTTTGAAATGCTGTGCTGCGGAGGTATCACTGGATGATATTTTTTTATACAGGGTGTCCGAGATAGAGGTGCTCTCAGGTAAATACTTATAATTAAAGAAATCGATAGTGTATGTGAAACGTCTCCTTTGAAAAATTAATGAATTACTTACATAACCCCCATGCTCCCCACAAAAAAATTTACAAATTGTTTTGGGCAGTGGCCAATACAAATTTGAAAAAAATTTTCATAATTACAATAACAAAGAAATCAAATGCACACGCTTATTGATAAAATATTGGTCAAAAGCTAAAATTTTCTCACAGTCCACAAAGACAGTCCTGACCATTCATCACAGTATTAATTACAATTTTATGCACAAAGTATGAGCAGTAAAAGAAAATGCACACAGAAGTAATGGATTTCCATGCAGCCTTGAAGAAGTAGTGTTGTCCTTCCAACAGAAAGATAATGTTGACTCTTGACATGCAGACAGGTAATGAATGGTCCACAACAGAGCAAACCCACAGCAGAGTCAGTCGAAGTTTTGAAGAATATTGGTAGGTCGGTCATCACAGAGCAGACCCACTGTAGTCCTGGTAGAGATTACGATATTGGTGGGCCACCAGAGATGCAGACCTACTGCAGTCCTTGTAGAAATAATGGTATTGGTGGATCATCAAAGGTGCAGACCCACTTCAGTCCTTGTAGAGACGGCCAGCAGCCATCTGTTGTGACTGTGCAGGTGCACAATCACCATCGAAGAGTCTTTCGGACAATATAGCAAGTCCATAACCACCACTTGTGCACTCACAAAGTTTTTGGAATTGTCCTTAGAACCAGCAATGCTGTTAACCAGTCCCTTACTGAATTATTAACACACGTGCAAGCACTAACAGTTCTCTTTTTTTCCACATATTGTGCATATACTATGACCAACAGAAATGTATGCAGTGAAATGAATGCTTACAAGTTACTTAATTTGGTGAACTGGTGTCAATTACAATTTTGTAACATGAGAATACAATAACAAAGGTACAAAATACATCATTAAAGAACATAACAATACAGATAACATTTGTAGTAAAACGGGCTTTACAAAAGAATTGAAATAACATATACATCAGTGTTACAGGAATTATGACATAAAAGATCACAATAACATTTGAAACATCAACTTCACACATGAGCATTAAAACAAAACAGAATAAATAATGTCTAAATATCTTTACAAAGTAAATAACATGTTATTAATGCAAATTATATTTGAGAATAACAGTATTCCTCATCATAGTGAATGTAGCTTAGTACTAGAAAAATTCTACAACATAAATCTTATTAGCTAAACACATAAAGACAGGAAAAACACAAATACACAAGGGTACACAAACACATAGCGGAATAACACAAAAGGAAAGGACAGGGTTTGTTTTCAGTGAGACGTCTGGTACTGCAGTCCAACCCAAAACTTCATTCCATAGATCTTCCCTTTTATTTCAACATTTGCTCCTGGAAAAAAAAGAAAAAAAATCCTAGCTAACCCTGTTGTCCCTACAATACTTATTTTTGCCCAAATCTTTTTCATATAACTTCTCAATGTATTCTTTCCCTATTCTTCATAGTTAGTTTCTTATACAGTCTACCCCTCTTAAGCTAACTTAAATCTACTGAGCTCAGATATATATACTAATGGACGAGGAAATGCAGCAGCACAAAACAATTAACACAAACAGCAACGACAAAAAATGCAAATTGGCAAAGCAAGCAGCTGTATATAAAAATTAGCAAAGTAAATGCAACATTACAGCTAATATGAGCCAATGTGCAGCAACAAGAAAAATAAATCAGTAGTAAAAGTGGCTTAACAGAGTAATACAAAGTGACATTCAGTAGCACTATGCCTGGCAAACAGCAGCAGAAAATGCTATAACTAATACCTAAACATGGCAAAGCTCAAGCAGAAAAAATATTACAGTAATACCTATGTCACATCTTAACACTAGAGTGATGCAGCACCTTGAATTACTCTAGTGGATAAGTTACCAAACTGTTAAAAATAATTTTTGCAATGCCTGTGAAGGGAAATGTCTATTTGTGCTCTCTTTTCTACGAAAGTACATCATAAAATTATTCTTTACTGGGTCTGTAGACAGAAAATATTTATATTAGTACATCTACTAAATTTTATTTTAACCAATGCTGCAGTGCAGCTAGAAACTAGATATTAAATAAAATGAGCAATCTCTCAACTAGAAAGACAATAGATGTAAAATATTTCTCATCATTTCAGTAGGCATTTTAGTAAATATCATAAATTAAGAGCTCCACAGTGTAATCATATGTTTTCAAGTTTGAGCGTGTTGTATTTGCGATTCTTTCGACAAAGAAATGTCAATAGCGAGGATAATGGCCTCTTTTTTTTTCTCCACCTAATGGCTTTCTTTGGTCAGACAACTACCTCTCAGCTGGGCGCCCAAAACGCTTTACGTCAAGGTCACTTACCTTTCTTACTGAAATATTTACGACAGCAGTTTCCGCTACAGTGACAGTCTCATATAAAATTATTTGTACAGGTTGAGAATTTGCGTTACAAATGTGTAGAAAATAAAATCCTATAAATATAACAGTGTCCAAAAAATTTTCGACAGCATTGTAATACATTCACGCATGTACACACATTTCATAATTCTTAAAGTACGATTCTTGGTTTCCAACATCCTTTTCCACAAATCAGAGTCCCTAACAACTACTCATAATTCCTTACCCTATCATACATATACATATTCGTCGACACTTCTTCAATATTTCATCATAAGAAATACGTAGCATAATCAAATTTCTCATATACAGTAGCATCATTTTATTGATCATAAACATATCTCAACAGCATAATACACATCGTCATCATAATAATATCATAACATCTCAGTCAATTCTCAAAATCGTCGTAGCTTCCTCCCATAATTTCAAAACCTAAAAAAAATTTTCTTCTCATTTCAGTAGTGTCATCTACCTCAAACGTACTTTAAAAATCAGGATCCCATACCAAATACATCATTGAAAGCTTTCATAGTATCACAATGGTTCCGAAAAATATGAAGAATTCACACAGTACAGACAAAACACAATTTCATAAGTCTGAAGTTATCCAGCTGTGTAATTGCGTAAACATCTCTCACTGACGTAGTAAAAAAAATTTTTTTGCCTCTCTCAGTTAAATGATCAGATAGCTGTGTAATTTATGTGTTAGAGAAATATGGTACCGATGTGTAAAGTTGTATAAGCAAATACCATATTATCTAGGGCTCCTTGTGTTTGCCAGACACATGGTACACAAAGTAAGCGTGTACCCCCCTGAGGATTAATGTAATTATACCCTCAGGTGTTACAGACTACAGCAATTTAATGAAATGTATCACGGAAAACCTTTGTATCATTGTACTTCAAATATCTTTAAAAATAAATTTTTTAAGTACAAAATTAATCACTCAAATACGTGTACTGTAGTGCTAAACTGTGCGTCTTGTAAGATAATCTCTGTGGAAGTGTCGTAGTTATCGTCCTCCGAAAGCTAAGTTCTGCAGAAATCAATGTACTTACCTCATGATAAACAAAAGTGAAATGCTTTCGTATAGATATCTTAGTTATTACGCTTATTGCAGTGATGAAGAAAGTACTGTGCTGTTACGTATTGTTGTGCTACGGAAAAGGCTGTCTCATTGTAGCTATACCACAAAAGTTACTACTAAAACATGTTTTACTTTCCAGAATAATTCAGAAAAACTGTGTAGATATAAAACATAAACACCGCAAAACAACATTTTAAATTGTCACTCATTAGCAGCGTCGTGATAAAATCGTGTAGCTGTCACATAAACAACCACTGTGTCATCTGGTATCTCACAGAAAGTACTTTAAATCCAGAATGTATTTTCAAGTAAACCAAAATGTTGCATTAAAATCTCATTAGCAGTGCTGGTAAATGTTCTAAGTATGTGAGCCTTATAGTCGTTACGTAATCGTGCAATTAACAAGCAAGAATGTACACACACAATAACACTGTGTCGTCTGTTCACAATAACAATGCATTCATAATTTCTGTTTAAATAAATTCTCTTGGTTCTTGACTGGATATTTAACTTCAAACATTGTTGCATGTTAACAGATTCTAAGTCTGACAAAGCATACTGGTAATGTAAAGTGAAAAGTTATATGGCAAAGACAAAGTTAAAAAGCAGATTATCTTTCAATAAACGGTTTTACATGTTAAATGTGGTGTAAACCTTTACTCTTCCTAGTACGCAGAGTTTCAACTGCAACGCAATTATCATGTGGTATACGTCGGATTCTGTAAAGTCCATTGTAAACTAGAAAGAATTTGTGACTCAAGTGTTTCTTCTTATGTGACAATGAATGAGCTTTAATGAGAACTTTCTGACCAATATATAATTTCTTTGCATTTGCTTTATCGTATAGTTTTTTCCTTTTGTCTGCAGCAGAATTTATATTTTTAATAGCCAAATCAATTATGTCTTTGTGTCGAAGTTTACGTGTATTCGGAAAAGGTACAAGCTCTGTGATTCCGTTCGGTGGTTCTTCATTCTTCAGTACAAGAATAGGTGGTAAAGCAGTGGAGTCATGAGGCATTTCATTCAGCACGTTTTGAAATAAGTGTAAATATCTGTCCCAATGCTGATGCTTTCTGTGACAATAAAGTCTGCAAAGCTTATTGATTTCTTTCATAATCCGTTCAGACGGGTTACAATGTGGTGAGTACAATGAAATAAAAACAGGTTTGATTTTATGGTTTCGAAGCATGCGTGACCAAACACCAGATCTGAATTGCGGTCCGTTATCAGAAATGACTTTACTAACGTGTCCAACTTCACGTAAGAAATTTTTAGCAAAGGTGTTGGATACAGACCGTCCAGTGGCTTTACGTAACGGAGTGAAAGAAACAAATTTTGAAGTAAGTTCAACAGCGACTAAAACGTACGAAAATCCATTCGATGTTCTGACAAGGGATCCCAAGAGATCAACAGCAGCAAGTTCTTTTAATTTAGAAGGAATGATAGGAAACAACGGAGCACGATGTGAGATGCCTTTTGTCAAAGTTTACAAATAGACAAGACTCTTCGAATTCTCTTCTCCATATTGTTAAAATAACAAGTCGTTCGAAGAGTATGATAACATTTTCGTGGACCAAAATGCGCGTAGCTGAAATGAATGTACCAAATGAGCTTATTAACAGAATCGTCTGGAATGGACAGTCCCCATAGCCTGTCATCAACAGCGCAGCGTTTGAAGAGTATGTTCTAACTAATCAGATAATAATGCCGAATCTGAGTGTGCGGCTTTTCATACCATTTACTTTTGATGTCTTTCCAAATGGGATCTTTATCTTGTTCATGAGCAATGTCCTTTGAAGATGTGGTGATGAAGTTCCAACGGCGACTTTCTGAATGTAGAGAATACGGAAATTTTTCTTGAGGTTGCCTTCTGTGTTACTTTTCTCAAGCCCAGCCGGTGCGCGTGACAGTGCGTCCGCAACAATGTTCTCCTTGCCGGGAATGTAGACTATTGTGAAGTGGAATTCTTGCAGAAACAATGCCCAACATTTTAACCTGTCATGATTTAATTTTGAAGACATAAGAAATTGTAATGCACGATGATCACTGTATACTTTTACCTGCATACCAGAAAGAAAGAAACGGAATTTGTTAAATGCCTAAACGATAGCTAAAGCTTCTAATTCAGTAACGGAATAATTTTTTTCAGATTTTGTCAGCAGTCGGCTAGCAAAAGCAATGGATTTCTGAACAGTAGTGTCATTTTCTGTGGCTTCTTGAAATAAATGGGCACCAAGACCGACTTTAGAAGAATCCGTGCTAAGGCAGAAATCTTGTGACAGATCTGGATGAGCTAGTATTGGCGCGTTAAGTAGCGATTCTTTCAAAGAATTGAATTCCAACTGTGCTTGTTCGTCCCAGTTCCAAATAGTATTTTTTCCAGTGAGAGAACAAAGTTTTGGTGTAACTAGAACTTGCATATTCAGAAAACGACGGTAAAAATTTGCGAGACCTAGAAAACTGCGGACTTGTTTTTTTGTGGATGGAACTGGAATGGCTCTGATTGCTTCTAACTTTTCAGGATCCGGCTGAATGCCTTCAGAAGAAATAATATGTCCCAAAAACTTCACCTTTGTCGTACCGAATTCAGACTTTTCCAAGTTAACTGTAATTCCAGATTCTGCAAAAATATGTAACACGCTGTTGAGGATGCGATTGTGTTGTTCCCATGAGGCTTCTGCTAACAGAATATCGTCCACATATAAGGTGATGTGACGTTTTAAGAACTCAGGTAATATGGAATTTAGCCCGCGAATGAATGCTGCCGAAGAAATGTTCAAACCAAAAGGAAGTTTCCGAAACTGATAACAAACGCCGAAACAAAGGAAAGCTGTGTATTTTCTACATTCTGGATGAAGTTCGATCTGATAAAAGCTGGATCTGAGATCAATAGAACCGCAGCTCGTGGTCGTGCGGTAGCGTTCTCGCTTCCCACGCCCGGGTTCCCGGGTCCGATTCCCGGCGTGGTCAGGGATTTTCTCTGCCTCGTGAAGACTGGGTATTGTGTGATGTCCTTAGGTTAGTTAGGTTTAAGTAGTTCTAAGTTCTAGGGGACTGATGACCATAGATGTTAAGTCCCATAGTGCTCAGAGCCATCAATAGAAGACAACACCATTAAAATTTTGAAGAAGTTCTTCCATCGTTTGCGGCCTGTCTGTTTCAGGAATGATGATAGTATTGATTTGTCTCGAATCTAAGACAAGCCTGATCGATCCATTTTTCTTCTCAACAACATGTAATGGATTGTTCTATGAGCGTACTGCAGGCACAATAATGCCCTCGTCAAGCATAGATTGTATTTCTGTTCTAACACGGTCCCTATAATGTGCTGGAATTACGTATGGTCTAACACAAAATTTAGTATGCTCACGAACACGAAATTAGTATTGAAATCCCTTGATTGTTCCTGTTTTGTGAGTAAAAACTGTGGAATGTGCTTGTAAAATCTCAAAAAGGTCCTGCCTATCAGTGTCATTACAATTCTCAATTGTTTGAATTTTATTCTGAATTAACTCATTAGTATCAAATATGCCGTCGATATCATCCCTGTCAGTACTTCCAGAGTGATTGTTAGTGTCTAGTTCCGTAGAAAATTGCGAACTGTTGTCTAACAGAAGGTAAAGCCGATTAATTTCCTCGTCATGGTTTGAGAGCCAATCTTCAAATTTCAAAGCTATTGACTTACCTTCTTTCTCTAAACTTATTTAAGCATCGTGAAAGTTTAAGATTGCTTTGTATTCATTAAAAAAGTCTACTCCCAATACAATTTCCGTCGACATTAACGCAACAATAAGAAAGTCCATAGAGAAGCTGTGGCTTTGACAAAAGAATTCTAAGTTGGTTTGTTCGCGTACATCTACACTTTTTCCAAAAATTGCACCTTGTAATTTTATCTTACGTAAAGGAAGTGTGGGGCAATCGTTCGATTTGTTGCATTCGCTAAAAGCTGTTTCATTAATTACTGAAATGGGACTGCCAGAGTCAAGTACTGCCGTAAATTTTACGTAATTTACTGTAATGTGAATCACAGGATATGCAATGTTGTTATGTTTTACGTCGTGTTCCTGGAGTAAGATGTCCCTAATGTCTTCCATTTTTACGTAATTACTAGCTACGGCAGCTGCGTCGTCAGTTTCAGAAGTAAATTTTGTGGCTGCCAACGGTATGAGTCATTGCCTATTGTCTCTTTGTTGGCGCGCGTCGTTATTGGGATTTGGAGACCTAACTTCTACAAATTCACCTTGTCGAGAGGGCCCCGCCTTCTCTGAATCCCGCCAGTTCTGATACAATTCAGGTCTGTCGTTACGATCATATCGTCTGTCGTCATGTCGGTAGATTCCATAGTTTCTTTCTTGTCGGTCACATGGTGGAGAATTTCTCATTGAATCGTAACCGCGCGCTGGACCATTGCGTGTAAAGTTATTCTGTCTCCCTTGATAATAATTATTTTGGTTCCCATATTGTCTGTTTCTCTGATTGTCTCTGTGATAGTCATTACCGCCGAGAGGTAATTATTACTACTCTGCCAACGGTTGTCATATGGGTGGTGTCAGTTTTGGTCACGATTTGTGTTGTGAGAATAGCCTTTTCGTGTCCAGTTATTATTTCTTTCATCGCAGAATTGTGACGGATGTGACCTGCAATTGTTGTGTTCCTGTTTTCGCGTTCCGCGATTGTCAGTGTCAATTTCCAATTCTTGTAACAGTCCTTGAAAAGCTTCAATGTCGTCTTTGCAACGTCCCGCCAAAATAATATGTCGTAAATGTTCAGGCAATTTGATTAAGCAAATGCGGATGAGTTCTGAGGGGCTGTATGGGTTTGACAGGTACTGATTCTTGTGCAACATGTCTTCAAAATATTTCACTAGACTGGAAAATTCAGATTGTTCGAAATGTTTCATCATTATGATGCTATGTTTTACTCGGTCTTGTGTAGCTTGAGACCAATATGCTGAGAGGAAGGTATGATAAAATTCTCCTTCACTGTGACAATTGTGAATGACCGATCGCATTCTTACAGCTGGTTCATTCTCTAAATAGCCAGACATAAATTCTAATCTGTGGTCTAATGGCCAGTTGGGAGGAAAACAATGAGAGAATTGATGAAGCCACGCTTGTGGATGAATGCCGTGTCCGGAATTCTTAAATGTTTTGAATTTACGTGTAGTAATGAACAGCTTATAAACAAAATCATCATGTCGGCAAGTCGCATATCGGTCATTGTTACTTGGTTTCGGCGGTTCCATCTCAAAATTCGGTGTACCTTGCCAATTTCTTTCATAATTTCCGAAGTGCCTCGTGTTATTATTTTGTGGCTGTTCCGTATTTCTATGTCCCTCTTCCCGTATTGGAGCGCGAGTGTCCTCTGAAATATGTAATTCTCGTATTACCTGCGTAAACTGATCTTGTACTTCCCGGATTTTTCTTTTGTACTGTGTATTGATTTGATTTTGATTTTGTTTGAATTTTCTGATTTGTTCATACTCTTCTGTGTCAGTGAAGGCTACAGGTCTTGTGTCCTTCAGATCATCATCTACCTTTGTAGATAAGTTAGTGAACTGATCCGAAAGGTCGGCTACTTTCTCCGATAGTCAACACATTTCCTCAGTGTGTTTTTCTGAACCAAGTTTCAGAGCGTCCATTTGTGTTGAAGTCGAATCTACTGTGTCCTTTAAGTTTTCCTGAGTTTTTGCAAGTTGCGTAACCGAATCGGTAGATACAACTGAGTCAATTTTACCTTGCAAGGTGTCGTGATTTTGCAGTTATTTTATGGCTGCTTCGTGATTCCGTAATGCATTTTCATGGCGCGAAAAAATAGGTTGAAAATGCTCACTAATTTGTGTTTTTACGTCATTACAGACTTTTTGACATTTCGATTCAATGTTATGTAACTCAGTAGTTAAATCTTCACGTGTTTGTTCAAGTGTGGTGTCTAACTTCCGAAGATTTTGTTCCATTGTGTCCAACTGTTACTGTGTTTGTCTCTGGTGTTGTTCCATTGTGTCTAACTTTTGAAGCTTTTGTCCCATTTGTTGCATTAATTGTAATAACAATGCACTGGTGTCTGAAACATGTTCCTCAGTGCTATTCGGCAATGCATTTGAACCGGCAATATTCGAATTTTGAAAAGCAGAAAATGTGTCTTGACTTATTTGACAAAACGGCGAGGACGCAAAACCTGAATCTACAGTATTTGCAAGATTGTGTCCTGTCATTTCGGATTCCTGAGGCAAGCTGTTGCCGACCGATCGATCGATAACGCTTCCCTGTTCACTAATTGTTTCACTGCCTACACCACTATTTGCAGCCCGCTCCATTTCCCTATGCACAATTACCAAATTACTACTTTGAACACTAGTTAATTCATTACATGGTGGCGCTAACACACTGCTTTCGTCTTCACTGTTAATTCTCAGTTTATTTTGGAGCCTAGTATTACGTTTTTCACACGCCATTATTGTCACAATGTTTCACACGACAACACAGAAAAACACAATTTGAAGAGCAAAATAAGAAAACGAATTAACATAACATTGAAAATAATATCTCTTTAATTGCAAGCGCAGCTGCGAAATACTTAGTGCAAATCTACATGCATGCCACAACTGTTTTACTGTACAAGAATGAAAAACTACAACTACAAAGGAAATTCTCTCTACAATTACGCGCTAGCAATAGACAAAGGCTGCACTAATTGCACAAACTACAAGAAAAAATCAGAAGATTCCGGTGAGGTATCCTCTGCTAAGGGTCGACATATGAAACGTCCCCTTAGAAATATTATACATGACTGTGTTTAAACTGACACACAATATTTTTAGCGCAACGCAATCTGACTTTCAAAAATCCCTACAAAAGAATGGCCCTGACTAACATTAACCTATACCTTTCACAAATCACTTACCTCACCAAAAATCTTCTTTACTCGAACTACTGCAATACAGCGAGCGCCACTACTGCCAGCTAAATAAAAGATTCAAACTACTGAAGGTACTAACTACTGATAGGCATAGTTAGCAAATGAAAGATTTTGATAGAGAACAAACAATGTATTTACCTTAATAGTGATCAAAAGTCATAATATATATAGCAGTTCATGACATCCAGTCTTACAAATTTCAAAACTCCGCCATTTCTGTCCCCACATCCACCACTGCTGGCGGCTGACCTCCAACTGCACAACGCTACGCGCTGTTAATATCCAGCTGCCCAACACTACAATGGCAGACAACAATGCAAACTAGCCACATATTGCACTCAGCACAGCCAGTGATTTTCATACAGAGCGCTACGTGACGTTACCAATATAAAAACCTAAACAGCCTACTTACAGTGTACTATGGGCGTCCCGCTAAAAGACTGAAACGAGTCCCAGTATGATCATGGGTGTTATATGGTGCAGTAGCCCTCTATCCCCCATTTATGAAGAAGGTTCCCGTTTTTACCTGAAGGGCGCGCTTTTGACGATATAAGGGCTGGGAAGTTTCAATTCTAGAAATTACTAAAACGTTCCAGAACATTCGAAAGTATCAAGAAAATTCCGAAACATTCGAGAGTATTCGAGGACATTCCACAACATTCCAGAACGTTCCGGAATATTCCACAATGACCTTGGATGTTCTGGAACGTTCGGGAATAGTCTGGAACATTCGGGAAGTTTCTAGAATGTTTGGGAACATCCCGTAGCATTGAGGAACATTGCAGAGCACTCTCGAATGTTGTTTAATGTTCTGGAACATTGTGGACCATTCGATGGCTTTTTGATCCCGAAGAACGACAATGAGCACCGAGAGAAGCAGAGGAATAGAAGAACAACGAAATGAACGGATCGAAGAATCAAAAATTACGACTTAGTCTTACAACTAAAAATTGTGAACTCAAGATTGCCATGAAATTATCACCCTACCAGAAGCGCGGACGACGACAGTTAAATAGTAAAAGCTAACAAATGAAGCATTCCACAAAGACCCGACGAAAGAACATAACAAACACAGACGCGTAGTAGTCGGGAAAATTGACGAAGTCTATGAATCTTGCAACACGAAAAAATTCTGTTGCACGAATGGAAAAATTCGATGAACACCAGAGAAAGCAACTCCCCATGAATTTTTACATTACGTGACCGGGGAAACTCCAGAATTATAACACTTTCTTCAAAATATAAAAGCGTACAACGCCTGCTTACAAAAGATTTCTTTCGTTGTCACTTCGATCGACACTAACAGAGATGAAATCGGTTATGTTTCTTCCATCCAAGGACAAATCTATCACAAAATGGGATTATTACTACCACTACCCAACGAAGACCATACTTTTTTACAAGTATATTTCATCGGAAATGAAAAATCAGAAATTGATCATTCACATAGAAATATCAATCGATTGAGACGAGAAAAAGTGCAAGATGTACAGAGGATCTTATACAAAACACAATCAACTAATTCACATATTCAAAACAGAACTACACCGAATGATTTCTGATGACTATGAAGTTCTGATTTGAACAGACAAAAGACTACCTGGAGAACACGAACGTCGATTTAATCCACCTCAGATAGACGAAGTCGCCGCCATAATTGCGGAAAGTAAAAACACAAGCCGTGACATAATTGCATAACGAAGAAGAGAAGGACTACAGCACATTGCAGAGACACCGACCATATGACGCCCTCCAATATCCACTAATATCTCTGCACGGAGTGAACAGATATCATTTTAATGTCAATCAAATCCAACCTGAAACAGGTGCAGAAACAAACATAAAAGTCACTTCCAAGGAGTTCTACGCTTACCGCACTGTGTTTGAATATTAAATTTAGTAGTTTTCAATCGTTCATCCAAATATCAGCAGTGTTTTTACATTTCACGGCATGCAATTGGTGCTGTAGCGGTTCTTAAGTTCTGACAAAGTTGTTTGTGCCATCTTACGCAGTTATTAAATTTAGTAGTTTTCAGCGGTGTCTCGTGCTGTTTGTAGCGAAACAACGGTTTAATAAACGTTTGGAAACGTTCACTCAACGTGCTTTTTATAGTCGTTTAGTAAATTTCGTGCGGTAGTTTTCAGCTGAGGTTCCTTATTGTTTCTAGTAAAATATTTCAATAAAATTTTCATTCAGTGTTTTAACTTCCTTGAGTGTTCCAGTGGCCGCTTGAATTTTTGGTTTTAGCTAAGAAATTGTGTGAGGTTTTGGTGGTATTGGAATTATCTGTGGTTTAATGGTATTAATAAAAGTTGTTGTTTTCTTGGTAGAGAGAGAATTTCTAGACCACTGTAGCTACTTCTATAAATAGTGCCACTGGTGTAATCGAACTTTGATAAGGTAGAGGTTTAGTTTTTCAGTAACTGTAAAATTTTACCATGAGTGAGAAATGTGGGCTTTGTCGTAGGTTTGGGAGTAGTGGGTCAGGGTGTGGGGTTTGTTCAAAGTATTTTCATTGGGGGGAATGCAGTGGGGAAGCCAGTGGGCATTATAGCGGGATCTTCTCCTGGGAATGCAGAATCTGTAGCAGATAAGTTGATCGAGGAGCAGGAGCGTAAGAACCGTGCCCTTCAATTGCAGTTACCATACGCAAAGGATAGGTTGAGGAGGGTGAAGGGGACTGGGAAATGGGAACTGGCAGACGGCAAGAAGCCAGCTAGGAGGAGAAGGTATTCAGATAGTTGTGCTTTGAGTACATGAAATAGATTTGACCAACAGTAGAGATGTGTGGAGAGGAGCCTCCTGTAGCTGTAGGTGTAGGAAACATGAAGCAGTCCTCAGCAGTTAGGAAGCCCAAGTCAGTTGCAAAGTGTAACAGAAAGAAGAAGGTTCTGCTGCTAGGTAATTCACACTGTAGAGGTGTGGGCTAGTAGTTGTAGGAAGTGTTGGGGAGTGAGTGCCAGGTGAAGCCTGGTGCAGGCTTGGCTCAGGTGACTGACAGCATAGGGGAGTTATGCAGGAATTTTACGAAAGAGGATCAGGTAGTGATTGTAGGTGGAGCAGGGAATAATCTTCATAGTGATGGGAAATATGATGTGCGTGGTGACCTGGTAAAGATAGTTACTCAAACTGGTGGCACTAACGTGCACTTCGTGCAACTGTTTCAACGTCAAGATCGGACTCATCTTAATGCTACTGTTAGGCGTGTTAACATGAGGCTGGAGAAGGCACTGATGGCAAACGGCATGACTCACTTTGCACTGGTGCCAATTGAGGCTATCAATAGATCGGGTTGCACTAGGCATGGCCTGTACCTCAATAGGTATGGGGAGGGGAGGCTGGCAAAGCTTATAGGTTACAGTGTAGTAGGTGGTCGTGGGATTATTCACGGAAAAATTCCTGTAGTACATGGTGTTAGAGCTGCACCGGTTTTAGATTGTAGTCGGCTGATAGGTATACCTGCCTAAAGGAAGCCCTCTAACAAAGGAATCACCTTCAGAGGAGGCCAAGTGTCCAAGTAGAGAAGGAATTAGCATATTCCATCAAAATATGAGAGATATTCGAGATAAAGTCAGTGGATTGGTCATAGATGTGGACATTATTGGTACATCGGAGCACCACTTAAATAATTTGACAATTCAGAGGCTTCCTTTACCGGCAGACACATTAGCTGGCTGTTTTTCAAGGAGTTCCATGCGAACTGGGGTAGTGGCTATGTACGTAAAAAACAGTATTCCATTTGAGTCCGTAGACGTATCACGGCACTGCCCTGAACGGATATTTCAATGGTGTGCAGGGGCAGTTGAATTTAGTGAAACTAAACTTCTGATCGTTGTTATTTGTAGGTCCCCTAACTCTGACTTCAGAGCATTTCTGCTCAAGCTCGAGAGTGTTCTTGATTCACTTTATAGGAAATACCAGAAATTAGTTATATGTAGTGACTTCAATATTAATTTTGAATATGATTGTGCAAGAAAAAGGATGATGGTAGATCTCCTAAACTCATAAGATCTGATGCAGACCGAATTTTTTCCAACCATGGTGCATGGGAACGGTAGCGCAGCCATAGACAATATTGTTATTCATGGTTCATTACTAGATGGGCATTCTGTTAGTAAAAGGGTGAATGGCCTTTCAGACCACGATGCACAAATTTTAACGCTAAAAGGTTTTTGTACTCAAACAAATGTCATATATAATTACAAACTATGTAGGGAAGCTACTCCAACGGCAATAGAGAGTTTTTTAAACCACGTTAAGGATCCAGAGTAGCAGGATGTTTGTAATGCCGATAACAGAGATCACAAATATAAAATAATACTTTCCTTAACACATTTCTCTTGCTCTTTGAGAGTTGCTTTCCATTAGAAAGTTCTGAACGAGGTATTAGGAGTAAAAGGCAGCCGGTGCGGCTGACTAGTGTGATAAAGATATCACATAGAACAAAGCGGGGATTATATCAAAATGTTAGAAGTAGTCACAATAAAGCTAGAGCAGCCCATTAAAAACAGTATTTAAGGTGCTTAGAAATGTTATTAGGAAGGCAAAGAGTATATAGTACGTAAATAGAATAGGTAATTCACAGGATAAAATTAAAACTATATGGTCAATTTTGAAGGACGTGTCTGGTCAGCAGCACAAAGTCGCCGATATAAAGTCAGTTCGTAGTAAAAACATTTCTGTTACTGATAAGTCAGATATATGTACAGAATTTAACAGTCATTTTCTGAGCATTGCTGGTGAATTAAACAAAAACGTAGTTTCTACAGGGATTCATATAACTCCCTTGCAGAATGCCTTTCCGAGATGAGGTCTAAAATACGAACAGTCCTTTGTGATACTGACAAAGGGGAAACTGAGTCAATCATTAAATCACTGAAGACTAAGAACTCTTATGGATATGATGGAGTGTCTAGCAGAATGTTCAAGTACTGTGTTGCAGATGTTAGCCCTGTACTTAGCCATATTTGTAATTTTTCCTTTAGGAATGGTCAGCTTCCTGAACGATTAAAGTACTCAGTAGTAAAGCCGCTTTCTAAAATGAGGTAAAGGGATAATGAAGACTATTTTTGACCTATTTCTATGCCAACAGTGTTTTCTAAGGTTATTGAAAAAGCTGTGTATGTAAAGATAATTTATCATTTTATATTACATAATTTGCTATCAAATGTACAGTTCGTCTTTAGAAGTCGTTTAACAACTAAAAATGCTATATCATCTTTTCTTTGTGAAGTATTGGATGAATTAAACAAAAGGTTTCGAACGATAGGCATATTTTACGATTTAACTAAGGCGTTTGATCGTGTTGATCACAAAATATTGCTCCAGTGTTGGACCATTATGGACTATGGGAAGTAGCTCACAATTCATTCACCTCTTCCTTTAACAACAGACAGCAAAAGGACATTATTCATAGAGTTTAAAATGGCTGTGATGTGGGGTCTGAGTGGGGTACAGTCAAATGCGGGGGTGCCCCATTGATCAGTGTTCGGCCATTTCTGTTCCTTGTTTATATAAATATCATGCCCTCTAGTATTACAGGTAATTATAAAATATTTCTGTTTGCTGATGACACGATTTTGGTAGTAAATAGTGTTGCGTTCAACATTGGTTCTCTTTTAAATAGTGCAGTACATGACCTAAGTTCATGGCTTGTTGAAAATAAACTAACGCTAAACGACAGTAAGGCTCAGTTTTTACAGTTTATAACACTCAATTCAACAAAAACTGACGTTCTATTCTCACAGAGTGAGAATATGATTAGTGAAACTGAACAGTTCAAACTTCTAGGTGTTCAGATACATAGTAAACTGTCGTGAAAGGCCCACGTACAGGATCTTGTTCAAAGACTTAATGCTGCCATTTTTACTATTCGAACAATGTCTGAAGTAAGTGATCGTTCGAAACGAAAATTAGTCTACTTTGCTTATGTCGTGTGGTATTATATTTTGGGGTAACTCTTCCAATTCCCAAAGGATATTGTTGGTTCAGAAACGGGCAGTTCGGGCAGTAAGTGGTGCAAGTTCGCGATCTGACATTAGCCTCTCAGTACATATATTCTTTACTATTTTTTCTTGTTAACAATATCAGCTTATTTCTGAGAATTAGTGGCTTTCACTCAGTTAATGCTAAGCAGATATCCAATCTGCATTTGGATCGCATTTCTTTATCTCTTGTGCAGAAAGATGAGCAGTATACTGCTGCATCCATTTTCAATAAGCTTCCACAATAATTCAAAAATCTTAGCAGTAATCCACGCGCTTTCAAATCGAAACTGAAGAGTTTCCTTATTGGTCACTCCTTCTATTCTACTGAGGAGTTCCTTGAAAAATGAAGCTGATTCCTATGTTATGTTGTTGATTGCATTTACTTAATCTTATGGCTTGAATTTTTTTTGGTTTCATAAACATTTTATTTTATCGGTTATTAAAAATGGTTCAAATGGTTCTGAGCGCTACGGGACTCAACTTCTGAGGTCATTAGTCCCCTAGAACTTAGAACTAGTTAAACCTAACTAACCTAAGGACATCACACACATCCGTGCCCGAGGCAGGATTCGAACCTGCGACCGTAGCGGTCTCGCGGTTCCAGACGGCAGCGCCTAGAACCGCACGGCCACTTCGGCCGGCTATGGTTATTACTTTTATGTTGTAGTTTCATGTACTGACACTTCCCACGACCTTGGAGATTTGCTCCTCAATTTAATCCCATGGTACTAGAGGCATAAATAAAAAATGTACAATCACATTCTCAACACTCCCGTTTATTCCAACAATTCCTGGTAGATGTGTATGCAAAAGTAGAAGCGGAATGGATGCTTTACGTAAGACTAAATCAGAAGAAACTACCCACTGAAGATTACATTCACCTTCGAGACGCAATCATAAATGACGGAAATATTGACGACTTTGGAACATTTTATTTTATCGGTTATTAAAAATGGTTCAAATGGCTCTGAGCACTATGGGACTTAACTTCTGACGTCATCAGTCCCCTACAACTTAGAACTACTTAAACCTAACTAACGTAAGGACATCACACACATCCATGCCCGAGGCAGGATTCGAACCTGCGACCGTTGCGGTCGCGCGGTTCCAAACTGTAGCGCCTAGAACCGCTCGGCCACCCCGGCCGGCAGTCGTACTTTCCTGATGTGTTCAGTACAGCGCTGGGAGATACATCTTTGAGTCTGCCCGATATATTCCATCCCACACTCGCACTCAATACTGCAAATGCCCGGCGTCTGCAACCCCAGCTGTTCTTTGGTTGAGCGAAGTATATCTTTGTCTTTTTTCGGCGCGCGAAAGATGGTCGTTATTTCGTGCTTCTTTAATATTCTTGAGATCTTGCCTGTTGGCGGGCCAGCAAACGGCAGAAATGTCCCACACGTTTTGCTTCGTCTTCTTCTGGTTTCTCCTCTTGTCTGCAAGCAAGGCGTGTCCTATTTGTGTCTCGGTGTAGCCGTTCTTTTGGAACGTTTCCCGTAGATGTCCTAACTCACGCGCAAACTCTCGCTGTCACAGATCGACCTGGCTCTTTGTACTAAAGTGTACAGTACTGAGTTACGTTGTGCTGGATGGTGGCAGCTCCAAGCATTGAGATATAAGTCCGTGTGCTTCTTTTTCCTGTGGACCGAGTGTCCCAAAGTACCGTCCGGATTTTTCTTGATCAAAATATCCAAGAAGGGAAGGCCGCCGTTCACTTCTACCTCCATGGTGAATTTGATGCTTTGATGGTGTCATGTATGCCACTGAGATGGCGTAGGAACTCCTGTAGTTTTTCCTTGCCATGGGGCCACACTACAAAAGTGTCGTCTACGTCCCGATACTTCGTCAGAAGATGATGGGTACGAATCTCATTGAAACGTTGCGACAAGACGACGCCACAACTCGGCTGATAACCCGAGAAGTTTTCATCAGTGAGAAACATGATTCACGGACCATGCGGACCATCAAATGCCAATTCGTTATGTATGAGTGATGCATAGAAAAATACCGAAAACATTACTAGTATGACACACAAATCTGAGTTGTTAGCTATCCCAAATGCAGAACACGATCACCCAACAACGGTGCTCTCACAGCAAACATACGAATACGAGACAGCGACGAACTACAAATAGATAATCAATGGTTAGTACTATATAATACACTAATTTCCAAAATGTTCCAAGTACACATAAACGTAGAATACTACAATTCAATGAATTCCATCAAATATGTCTGTAGGTATGTGAACAAAGGCAGGGACATCGCAGTATTTCAAATAGCCAAAGAAAACGAACAACGAAATAGAAACAACATTATCCTCATACACCAAATGGGAAGATACATTAACGGTAACGATGCAACGTGCCAGATTTTCGGTTTTCCCGTACACGAACACGAATCAACAGTGCAACATCTACAAATACATTTGGAGAATGGACAGAGAGTTTACTTCAAAAAAGACACCACAAGAAAAATTGCAAGCGAACGACCTCAGAACACTACATTAACACCCTTTTACCAACTGTGCCAAACAGAGTCATGTCGACGTCCCTATCTTTAATACGTGGAACGCTACAACAAAAATCTTTCAGCAACGAAAACAAGGAATTCCAATAGAAGCTCATCCTGGAATCATCGGAACAACGCCGAAAGTTTCTGTCTCCGGGTATTACTACACGAAATACGGGGACCAACACGTTTCACAGATTTCGAGACTGTTGTCGGTTATTTATGGCAGACGTACAGAGAAGCATGCCAACGCTTAGGACTACTGGAAAACGACAACCACTGGGAACTAACACTACATGAAGCACCACTCACAGCCTCAGCCGAACAAAGAACAACATGTAACCCATTGAATCCAAAACAGCTATGTGACTCCTTCAAAGAGAGTATGAGTGATGACATACGGTACTAAATCCGACAAACCCATCGTGAACGGACCATCGAATTCAACGACGACATTTTCAATGAAACACTCATTCGCCTAGGAGATAAATATTTAGCAGTAAACAACTAGACCGTAGTACATGCTGGGATGCAAGACCCACAAGAAGATGCTCTCAGTGAGCTAAATTTCGAAATTACAAGGAAAACAGTTACAACATCAACGAACTACTTCAGTACATTTCTCACAGCAAACCACTCGTCAATGACAACCAGAAGGAAATTTACAACGTTATCACGGACCGGATCCACAACAACCCTGGCGGAATTATTTACTTAGACGCACCAGGTCCATGGGAAAACGTTTCTAATGAATCTATTACTGGCGGAAATATGCGCTAAGCAACACAGCGCACTTGCACTGGCATCGTCTGGCATTGCAGCCACACTTACGGAAGGAGGACGAAGCGCCCATTCATCCCTACAATTACTACTAAATGTAGCCGAAGAACAATTCCCTGTATATGAAATCTCAAGAGCGTCTGGACGGAGTGAACTTCTAAATACTGCGACTAACAAGAAATATGAGAGCTGAAATATAGAAAGATGAAACAACAGCATATTTAGCTCAGTAACTTTTACAAATAGGCGAAGGCACATATCCTACTGACCAGATGACCAGCCTCATTAAACTCAACAGTGATTTCTGCAATATAGCTCCTGCTGAAAACGAACTGATCAACCAAATTTATCCAAACATTGTTCAAAACTATAACAATCCGGACTGGCTATTTGAAAGGGCAATTTTGGCAACTAAAAATAATATTGTCGACGATATAAGCTTTAATATTCAAAAGAAAATTCCCGGTGAAGGGAGAATATACGAATCTTTCGACACGATGGTAAACATTGAAGAAAATTTGAACTTCCCTACAGAATTTCTAAATTCTTTGCAAGTACCGGGAATGCCATTTTACTGTCCTCGACTTAAAATTGGCTCTCATATCATAGTACTCAGAAATCTAAACTCACCAGAACCATGTAATGAAAAAGGATGATCGTCAAACAGCTATATAATAACATCATCGAAGCCGAATTTACGACCGGAAAGTACAGAGGACACGCACCATTTATCCCCAGAATACCACTGATATTTACTGAAATGCTATTCCAATTTAAAAGACTGCAATTTGCAATCAAATTAGCGTCGAGTTTCACAGTTAAAGAAGCACAAGGACAAACTTTAAGATACTGCTGCATCAACTTCAAAGAATCTTGCTTCTCTCACGGTCGACTAAACGTAGCTTGTCTCGAGGAGTAAATTCGAAAAATGTGTACTCATAACCCCCCCCCCCCCCCCCGGATTGCAAAATGAAGAATGTTGTTTATAAACAAGTATTTTAAACAGTTAGAATATGTTTCAATAAAAAATCTTTACCTCTTATACTTCAGGATTTATCCTGTTATTGCAGCTACCATACTATCTCATATCAGTTCCCTCAGCGAAGACGGCTACCCCAGCTAGTCGCAAACAAAACGCAGTGCCTTAGTAATAATGGCACTTGAATCAAAAAGTTTCTTACAGGTCCTTAGAACCAGTCACTAAACTGGTATGGAGCGCAGAACTTAATTAATGAATTACTTAATTGTTTATTTGCGCCGTTATTTTTTGCATTGACGAGGCGGGCAACACAATTCTGTAGCCACAAAATACCTTCTCAGCTTTTAGGACACATATAAGCTACGTGGAAAAAGAGGTACATTGCTTCTTAGCTCTCCTGTCAACTAGGAGATGTGACACTTAAACCTTTAACATTTGATGGTCTTCGTTTATTGACGCTGGTAGCAAAACACGAACAATAATCAAAAATTTCAATGTGTTGTGAGCTGTTAAATAAAAGGAAATAAATTTCATCTTGTTCCATTTATATTTATTTATCGTTAATCTGTTTTCGATTTATTGAAATATGTTTGTCAAGCGTTTTTAAGTTTGGCGAAGCTTAACCAGTGCAGGGTTACCTATTATGCTGTGTTTCGTTAGCTAAAATACGGTATCTAACATTCACCAAGAAGGGAAAGAGCCTTAAAGCGGCACAACATTTGCGCCCGTTTCGCTCAAAATAAGTCATTTCAACCGAATAAGTGACATCTCTCCGAACTTATGGATGCGTGACGCAGTGTAGCTGCATATAACGTGTAGAATTCTCAGTCTGAACGAGATATAGGTCTAATGGTTTTCGTGCGAAAGCTAGTTTACCGTAACCTAGTCATGACGCAGACTGATTTATAACTTACAGGTCTGCTTTTGATGAAAATTTCCAGTAATGCTATCAGATGTAATATTCATGATTAATCAGTAGTGTCCTCCTTTATAAAACATTAACACAGATTTAGCAGTCAGATTATGTCAGCACGCTTGAAGTTAAAACGAAATCGTTAAACGGATTCGCAATGGTACGATTAAAGCCATTTATACCAATTATAATAAGCTTAAATCTTGCCAGTGTACCTCAATTTGTCGCTGCTATAAATTTGTCCGAAGGGATTACGCACAATATTTGATCGTGTTTTCCGTTTAACCGCATTCAATGCCACCTGCTAGCCGACAAGAAGATTACCTATCTCTGACCGTAATTCGGAACTCTAAGACACCTCTCTTTTTTTAAATTTAACTTACGTCTTAATACAACCTTAGCAAGTCTCTGGCGATTTAGTCTTGATAAAAGATCGCTACCTGTTGTTGAAAGAAACATTTCAACGCACATCTTATTTATCCCGTCAACCGTGATTAATTTCTTTCGCTGTGAGAAAATGTACTATACCAAACCACTTGTCTATTGTCAAATCCATTCTCAGTTTACGATAGCTTAAAATAGAAGTAAAGGAAGTAAAATATGCTTCGGCGGCTATCTGCTGCGATGGAATATTGCAAAATAACAGCTTTAAAATTTAGAAATATTCTACGAACGTTATTATGATCACCTAATGCTTTGGCGTGCAAAACTTAAGGTCGAAAGCAACTTTCGTACGATGTGTCACTGCCATGTAACATAGCTTGATGAAACTTGCACCACACCTAGAAATAAGTGTACAGAATGTAACTGAAATGACTACGCAACGTTATGATGAGAAATTAATCTTTGAAAAATTGCACTTATGCCACCGCGATTAATGACCATCCCCTGGACGTTACAAAAGGCGGGACATGGTTCTTAATAGGGTGTGTGATCACCACGGACATCAATGCATGCTCTGCATCGTTTTCCATTCTGGCCATGAAGTCGGCAAAGAGTTCTTGTGGTAGAGGGTTCCATTCCCCCATCAGCGTGATTGACACCTTCTGGATCTATATATACATGTCCACTCCGTAAACCACACGTAAGTGCCTCTCAGAGTGTTAATCGAACCACCTTCACACTAATTCTATGTTTTCTACTCTCGAAAAGTGAGCAGGAAAACCGAACGCCTGCGTCTTTACGTGCGGGTTCTGACTGCCCGTATTTTGTTATGATGATCGATTCTTCCTATGTTGGTCGGCATCAACAAAATGTTTTCGCATTCGGAGAAGAAAGTTGACAATTGAAATTTCTGAGAAGATCTCGATGCGACGAAACATGCCTTTGTTTTAATTACGTCCACCCTAAATTCTGTATAATGTCCATGACACTCTTTCCCCTATTCTTCTATAATACAAAATGTGCTGCGCTTCTTTAAATTTTCTCGATGTACTCCGTTGACCCTATGTGGTAAGGATCCTACAGTGTCCAACAGAACTCTAAAAGAGAACGGACAAGCGTAGTGTAGGCACTCTCTTTAGTAGACCTGTTGCTTCTTGTAAGTGTTCTTCCAATAAAATGCAGCATTCGATTCACCTTCGCCATAACATTTTCTGTGTGTTCTTTCCAATGTAAGTTATTCGCAATTGTAATTCCTAGGTATTAGTGGAATTTACGACCTTTAGATATGATTGATTTATCGTGTAACCGAAGTTTAACGTATTTCCTTTAGAGCTCACGTGGATGAGCTCACACTTATCATTATTTAGGTCCTATTGTCAATTTTCGCATCATACAGATACCTTATTTATATCATTTTACAATTGCTTTTGTTCTTCTGATGACTTTACTAGACGATAAACAATAGCATCATCTGCAAAAATCTAAGACGTTTGCTCAGACTACCACCTAAATCGATTATTAGAAAAGGAACAGCAGAGGACCTATAATACATATTTGGAAACGCCAGAAATCACTTGTCTAACTCGACAACTTTCCATCAATTACTAAGAACCGTGACCTCTCTGACAGAAATAACGAATCTAGTCGCATAGCTGAGACGATATTCCATAAGCAAGCAATTTGATGAGAAGACGCTTGTGAGCTACGGTGCTAAAAGCCTTCTGGAAAACTAGAAATATGTGATCAATCCGTAATCCCTTGTCGATAGCACTCAACACTTGGTGTGAGTAAAGAGCTTGTGTTTCAAAAGAACGAAGTTTTCTAAATCCGTGTTGAATATGCGTCAATAGACCGTTCTCTTCGAAATAATTTATAATGTTCGAACACAATATATGTTCCAAAATCGACTTTAATGATATGGGCGTATAATTTTGTGGATTACTCCTATTGTCTTTCTTGAATATTGGTGTGTACCGCCCAACTTTCCAGTCTTTGGGTACGTACCTTTCACTGAGCGAGCAGTTGTATATTATTGTTACGTTGGAGCTATTGCATCTACGTACTCTGAAAAGAATCTAATGGTATCCAATCTGGACCGGAAGGCTTGGTTTTTTTAAGTGATTTAAGTTTGTTCACTGCTCCGACGATATCTACTTCTAAGTCACTCATGTTGGCAGCTATTCTAGGTTCGAATTCTGAAACGTTTACTTCGTCTTCTTTGGTGAAGGAATTTCGGAAGACTGTGTTTAGTAACTCTGCTTTAGCAGCACTGTCATCGATAGTACTTCCATTGCTGTCGCACAGAGAAGGTACTATTTGTGTCCTTTCGCTAGCATACTTTACGTACAACCAGAATCTCTTTGAATGTTCTGCCAGGATACGAGACAAAGTATTGTTGTGGAAACTATTATAATCATCTCGCATTGAAGTCCGCGCTAGATTTCGAGCTTCTGTAAAGGATCGCCAGTCTTGGGGATTTCGCGTTCGCTTAAATTTGGCATGCTTTTTCCGTTGTTTCTACAACAGTGTTCTGACTTGTTTTGTGTAGCGTAGGAGATCAGCTCCGTGTTTTATTAATTTATTTGGTATGAATTTTTAAATTGCTGTCGATACTATTTTTACGAATTCAAGCCACATCTGGTCTACACCTACATTGTTAATATGGGAGGAGTGAAGAGTGTCTCTCTGAAAGGCTCCATGCGAATTTTGTCTGCTTTATTGAACAGATATATTTTTCCCTTAGTTTTGGTGATTTTAGGAGTTACGATACTCATATCGCTAGCACAGCCCTGTGTTCAATAATCCCTGTGTCCTTATGGGGTGCTGAGTTACGTCTCCCTAACGCATCCCAAACGTCTTCGATGGGATTCAAGTCGTGAGAAGTTCATTTGCCGAATATCCTCTTGTTCCAAGAGCTCCTGTAACTGCGCTGTTCGATGTGGTTGTGCATTGTCATCCATGAAAACGGGGTAAGGGCCGAAAGCACCCCTGAAAATACGTACATGTGGAAGGAGCATAGTGCAACAACAACGTTGTACCGTGTTCAAAGATTTGGAGGTACGCCCATGCAACATCGTACACCATAACACCTGGACCACCAAACACAACATTTCCGGCAACATAGCGAGAGGTGGGAACACGTGATACGTCCAGTAACATGCCTAAATGCAGTTGAATGCACAAAACGTCGTACCAGAAATATGTGACAAGTTTCAATGAGAGCAACTTTATTTCCACAGTAGCTGGAATTTATTTAGTTTGTCTTTCGGCAGCCAGTTTCTTGTAGCGGCCAGTTTGATGCCTAAGACAATCTACAACCTATAACGTGAAAATATCATAAAGAAAATTAAGAAGTTACACGTTTATGGTCCATAATTATTTTTCCATGTGATAGGACCAAGAACCATCAGAAAAGCTAGTACTCAATCTGCATAACGTATTTTAAGACTCGATCTTGTACCTCTAATACGCTCAACTCAAACACAATATTAGCTATGACCGTTGTAATAAAGACAGAAAGGACAAAAGATACGGGGATATTTCAACGAATATGAAAACGATGGTGTCATTCCTTGATCACTCTATTCATATTTTGGCCCGTTAATGCACTCGGATTTCATATCCGGTGTTAACTGTTGTAAGGAAGGTCTCGTTTTCTGCGTTTCCCACAGCAGAATTTTCTCGGACCCTTTAATAAAACGAAGTACTTAATGTATTCACTTACGAGCAATTGCATGAGATATCTGGCCTACTGAACAAGATCACAGCAGTTATCGTGGAGATAGATACAATTTAACGTGTCACAAATCTGAGATGTCGTCATACTGAGTATTATCTTCGTCGTGATAGTAAAATGCATGTTGGGTTGGATGTACACTGTCCCTTCAATTGACGGTCGCCAATCGTTGGTGCCCTATATATGGACACACTATCTCCGAGATCGTGCAGGCACTGACCTTTTCACGCTACACTGTACCAAGTGTGTACTGTAACTAGCCCTCATCGATTAGGGTATAACAGTAGTTCCCAGGATGAACTACGAAGGACAGCAACGCGACACGGGAAGCCGTCTTCTTATTATTCTTACTTTCACTTATTTCTGTTTTTGTACCATTGGGTTGAATGTGTATGTGCGCATGGATGAGACGAATCCTTCCTCTTTCGAAACCGATTGTCTTCCCTCATGTAAAGATACAGTAATTTGAAAAAAAAAAACTGTGCTGTTAGACGAACATTATCAAGCATTCCTTTATTGATCTTTATTGTTCGAAATTGAAGTTATTATGTGTTTTTGTCCGTTTGTTATGTGTTAAGTGGTTTCTAAATTCTGTTCCTAACGTTACTTGTGCAACCCATTCAAGTTTTTTTCAGGCTCCCTCAGAGCCATCTGATTCGACTGTTTGGTTTTTTAATATTTTATTTGGTGTTGATAATTTTTTAATTTGATCAAATGCTAGTCAGGGAGATAACATTCCAGGGATTCGGTGTAATCTTAATTGATTTCACTACGCATATACTTAAAAACATAAATAATCGAGACTTCAATGTGACCATTGAGTAGGATGTGTAGTAGAAAACGAGTGGGGATCATTCGTAACGGCGACCCTTTTGCCTAGGATCTCGGCCGCCCTAGGATTTTTCTGTTGAAGCAGTAAGATTATCAGGATGTTATAATATAATTTTTTTTTCCACAGATCCTCGACAGTTCTGTAATATGGTTGGACAGTGTCGTTACCTGCGTTGCTAACTGAGTCGTATTCCTGTTATACGTTTTTTGTGTATAGTATATTAGTGCCTTTTGGAGAATTTTAAAATGTTTTATGCTGTGCTTTTTTTTAATATATTGCATGTGACGCTATATTGTGTGTTATGACATATGTGTGAATATTGTTTCATTGTGTGTGACGAATATTGATTTTTGCGTCGTTAAATTTAGTAAAGTGTTAGTGCATTATTCTGGGGTTTAATTTATGAAGGAAATTTATTATTAGCATTATTTCTTTAGCATGTTGAGTTCCAAAGCTGATACGCGTAACCGACCGATCGAAAAGTTGCACGGGGGGAAGGAATTAGATGCTGGGGAATAGGTAGATAGGATATTTGTGTGAAGATTATTTTATTGTGTTAGACTTGCGTGTGACGAATACTGGTTTCACCGTTGATAAATTTAGTAAAGAGTTTGTGTATTATTTTGTGGGTTTAATTTATCGAGGAAATTTATTAGCAGAATTATTTCGTTAACGTGTTGAATTCCAAAATGGATACGCGTAACCGATCGAAAATCTGCTTGAGGAGTCTTCAGGCGTAGAACCGAATGTTGCCGAAAAGAATCTCGTCGCCTTAGAGACGAAATTGCTGATTGGGCACCCGCATTTATTTCCGGTGCTAGCCGAACAAAGAGTGAATGATAAAGCCGGATTTTAGTGGCGCTGCGGAAATGTCTAATTTAACAGTACGGCCAATGTACTCCATTCACTGTAGCTGGTAGTTCGAGTCACGTGGGCATTTTTTCCAACTGCGAGTGCAGACGGTGCTGAAACACCCGTAAACGAATACAGTTCACCAATAAGTGTGGCTTCGAACCGTGAATGAACGTTGAACGATGTGACTGATATGATGAAGAAAATGGATGTGGAAAATGTTAAGTTAAATGGGTGAAAGAGCGACAAGAATGTTCCTATCTGTGCGGAACAAGACGGCAAGCTAAAGAAAGAGTTAACTGCGAATAATTCTGTTATGTATGCAGAGCAGAGCGATAACGTAGACATGGAGTTAATTGGGGAAATAGGAGGGAAATTTCAAAACTAGGCGGTTGAAAGTAAGACTGCGATCCGTGCGGAGTTTGGGACAAAATTTGAACAGGTAGAAAGGCGTTTAAATGCGATATGGGAGGAACATAAAAGAGTAAGTGAAGAATTTAAATCATGAGGTGAAAGTTTAGAAACCGATTTCCACATCTCAAGTGAAAAATATAGTCGCGAACGTGAGGAATTCTTCGTTCAGTAACGGATAAAGTTAGGGAGAACAGTACTGCCATCCACAAATTAGAGGAAAAGTACGACAAGCGAATCGATACGGAAGAAAATGTAAAGTTCAAGGATCAGCTGTCCACTTTTATAGCTGCGCGGTCAGCATGGCGGATTTTTAACCGAAGGGTTCGTTTCCCGGCGGCGTCGGAGGTTTTCTCCGTTCGGGGACTGGTTGTGGTGTTGTCATTACGTTCGCATCGTCATAATTGACATTACACTATTGAGATGGCAAGCACCGAATACTAAATAAATTAAAGACATCGAGGTGTCACAAATAAACTGAGCAAGAGCGTGTTTCAAGTAGAAATCATCCTTGGCTGTAATGTTGAGCACAGGTGAGGCGCACAGAGAAATCCACATGTTGATTATGACGAAAGGGATTCGGGTCATGAGGATGACTACGAATTCAGACTTGGTCACAGCGGTGTCTGTAGTAGGCAGGAGAGGAATAGAGAGATTCGCGAAATATCGCCTCGTGAGAGAAGCTAGGCTTTGATTACAAGCACTTCCTCTCAGTATATAGATTCGAAGTATTTCGAAATTCGTCTAACGGAATGCATCACCTAACATGGCTCGACAGTTCCAGTGTTTACTTCCACCTGCTTGGTCACGCGGCTATAAAACAGAATTTATGTGTGGCTTCCTGGGAAGTGAACCAACAACAAGAATGAGATTAGTAGCACGAATATGAGCCACAATTCATGACTTCTACAATGCATGTCTTTCTGTGTACTGGTCCGAGGCTGCTCAGCACAGAGTCAAGCATGGAATTAAAATGTTTCCGAAACTAAACCAATCCAGGTTCACGATTCAAAAACGGCTCTTTGAGCTCATGCTACAGTGCAGCCAATTCCTATACAACAACTGCAGTCGGGTTGAGCTGTAACGGACCTTCATTACATTATTCCGGCTGGTCGGTATAAGAATGAAGTCCAGATGTTTAAATCCGTACTTCAGGAGTTATAGTATGACACTGGCGAGCTTACACAGAACAATTTGTATGTAGCACAAAGCCATTACGTAGTGTGGATGCCAGATAACAGTCGCGGGCGTGAAAGACAATAAACGCCACAAGCCGTATCGAAACAGCTCGAAAAATGGCAACCGGTCTAAGAATAATAGAGAATAGAGGAGGAATTGTGGAAATAGGTTATATTGGCAGAGGAGTGATTATGGGAATTGGGGCTGGGACTGTAACGGACGGAATAATAATCATGAAGGAGTAGCTATTCCAGAGGAGGTGGGGTCAGATCAGCTAACCCCCGCAACAATCAACCGGAAAACAGACAGCCGCCATGGCTACAACCATTGTCATCTGTGGAACGAGTTATTGGACAGCAAATCAGGACGAGGACATGTAGTGAGTGTTATATTGACCTGGAAGATGCAAGAGAGGCAGTGCTGCCGGACCCCACCAACCATAAAATTTCAGCTGTTAGCTTTGTTATTACAAATTGTATTAGGAATCTGTATTTGTAAGACATTCTTGACAACAGTGATAATCAGCCGGCCGGTGTGGCGCTTCAATCAGGAACCGCCCGACTGCTACGGTCGCAGGTTCTAATCCTGTCTCGGGCATGGATGTGTGTGATGTCCTTAGGTTAGTTAGGTTCAAGTAGTTCTAAGTTCTAGGGCACTGATGACCTCAGATGTTAAGTTCATAGTGGTCAGAGCCATTTGAACCATTTTTGATAACTGAGGCTGCGTTTGGAAAGGCGAAGAGGCGGGAGATTGGCCCACTTTGCCATTACGAAAGACGAATGTGAACGCAGGAATTTTGGTAGGAGTTTAGAGGACAAATGGCTGACTCGAGTTTACTTTAAGTGCCACAGATGTGATTTTAAGGGAATTTTTTAATTGTTTCCGTGATGAATTATGAAGTGATGTTGGGGACTGACTTCATAATTACCCAAAGAACGATTACAGATTTAGGTGGAGGTGTCATGACGCGAAATGTAGAGGGAATCCCAGTTGAATAAAGGTTTGAGTTGAGAGATATTTCGGATGTGAGCTGCCTGAGATACCTTGATCGATTGTAATTGCGACCGGATCTAGAGATCCTAGTCAGTTGCATAAGTGGGGTAGGTTGTCCGTCTTCCAAGCATTGATGGAAGCAAGTGTGGGAGGCACGTCGGCGATGGCCCAAACGAGCTTGTCTAACATACTTAGCGACCATGCACAGCCATTTTCTTAAGTGCCTCGTGCTGTTAAAGGTTCCAAGTACGGGACGACCAGAAGCTTCTTGTCAAACCTTACTCTATCCTGCTAGCAGACAAGGAGAAGTAAAAGCTGAAGTAATAAAAATGTTGTAACAAGGTGTCACTGACAGAGTAGTGAGTCCGTATAATTCCCCTCTTTTGGTCGTACCGAAACGAGAAGAATCTGCCGGCCGTTGTGGCCGTGCGGTTCTGGGCGCTTCAGTCTGGAACCGCGTGACTGCTACGCTCGCAGGTTCGAATCCTGCCTCGGGCATGGTATGTGTGTGATGTCTTTAGGTTAGTTAGGTTTAATTAGTTCTAAGTTCTAGGCGACTGATAACCTCAGAAGTTAAGTCGCATAGTGCTCAGAGCCATTTGAACAATTTGAGAAGAATCTTTGACGCTCGTGCTGTACTCAAGACAAATAAATATAATCATCATAGTAGAAATGGACATACCTAAAAGCCTGGATTAATTGCTGCAGCAGTTCCATGGTGTTAAGTTTCTATCATCGACAGATTTGCGGGGCAGTTACCGGTATACAGTCTTACAGCTGGAATGTGGGCCGCGCACTGTATTTCTTTGCTACGGCAATGGTTATCAATTCAAAAGTTTCCCGTTCAGCCTAACTTTATCCTCTGCTGCATTTCTTAGAGGCTAAAACACCATCCATTACACCTGAGTATTTGCATGAGCGTATGACTTCCTACGTGGATGACATACTGACTGCGGAAAAGACATGGGAAGATCTCAATTATGTTCTGAATCAACTGCTGGATGCATTTGAGCTGGTAGGTGTGACGGTCAATTTTGAAAAATTGGCCGTGTTCCTCGGAGTCACCTCACCTTAGACTTACAAATCACATGTTGCACATATGTCCACTCCTTGCAGCCAGTGCCTGTCTGTCTCCGTGAAATGTGCGCAACGGTTGAGCGTTCATGGACCAGGATAGCCGAACATATTCAATTTATCGTGACGTCCATGGTACGTCGGCTCACTTCCGTTATCATGACGACACAGGGTGTTACTCTCTTTCAGCTGGGTGCTACATATTCAAAGTCTCACATAAGTAATATATTAAGCTAAACTAAAACTACAATTTGAAGCTGCTGAAACGCCATCTAAAACGACACAGTTGTTTTCTTTCACGACGACTTTTACGGCCGCAGTATTCTCTGGAATGATAAAGTGTCGTGGATTAGAGGTGCCGGTGGCGGGCGATACACTTCACGAGTCAATTGTTAGGTTTACTGCTGAAATAAACGTGAACCACGACACTGAGCATCCACATGTGATTAAATGCGATAGTTTATTCAAAAATAGAACATGAGAACACTGTCCTTTCAGTGAGGCGGCTATTATTACACTGTTGCTGTGCTCATGCTTGCAAGACTGCTCACTGCTGACAACTGATTGTCCTCCGGCACACAGGAATATGCTTATCAACTTACAGGCTACCGGCACGGTTTTTTCATTAATTCCTTATTTGTTGTTTTAACTCACCTACTCAGAGTAGTGGCGAAGGCACCTTGCTCTGGACCACTCTGCAGGAGACGACCATTGGTAATACATCGAAAACACCTCTTACACCCGCGCGGGATTAGCCGAGCGGTCTAGGGCGCTGCAGTCATGGACTGTGTGGCTGATCCAGGTGGAGGTTCGATTCCTCCCTCGGGTATGGATGTGTGTGTTTGCCCTTAGGATAATTTAGTTTAAGCAGTGTGTAAGCTTAGGGACTGATGACCTTAGCAGTTAAGTCCCATAAGATTTTACACACACCTCTTGCAACTGAAACTGAAAGGGTGTTGTCATTATCTTGAAAGATGAACACACAATGGACACGATGTGGTACGACGGAGGAAAGTAAGGACTGTGTCTCATCATTCTGACAGGAC